>NC_091292.1:58028910-58063910 GCF_038502225.1 Cherax quadricarinatus
AGATATATATACCTGGAGGGGGTCAACGCCCCCGCGGCCCGGTCTGTGACCAGGCCTCATGGTGAATCAGGGTCTGATCAACCAGACTGTTACTGTTGGCTGCACGCAACCCAACGTACGAACGCAGCCCGGCTGGTCAGGTACTGACTTTAGGTGCTGGGAGGCAGTTGAACAGTCTTGGGCCCCGGACACTTATTGTGTTGTCTCTTATCGTGCTAGTGACACCCCTGCTTTTCATTGGGGGGATGTTGCATCGTCTGCCGAGTCATTTGCTTTCATAGTGATTTTCGTGTGTAAGTTTGGTACTAGTCCCTCTAGGATTTTCCAAGTGTATATAATCATGTATCTCTCCCGCCTGCGTTATAGGGAGTACAGGTTGAGGAACTTCAAGTGTTCCCAGTAACTGAGGTGTTTTATCTCCGTTATGCGTGCCGTGAAAGTTCTCTGTACATTTTCTAGGTCAGCAATTTCACCTGCCTTGAAAGGTGCTGTTAGTGTGCAGCAATATTTCAGCCTAGATAGAACAAGTGGTCTGTTGGCAAGACAAACACACAAACATGCATGAGTGTTTAGCATATCGCCTGTTGTCCACATAGGCAGGAGTGTCACGTAAAGAAAAAAAAACGCATTCACCATCACTTTCACCCTAGCTATCGTTCCAGGTCACAGACACAGTACATCCCCGCCCGTCTTAAACAGTGTACTTCCCACCTCCCTAACTCGATTCCGGCTAATCGGTTTCCTGGAGTACCTTCACTGGTATTACCATGCTATTACACCTACAACTTCCTCAGCTGAAGATAATATTATCCGCAACAAAGTCTTCTTAATAATAAATTCATAACGTCAGGAATTAATGTATTTTAATATATGAATATATACATTCACACCCAAATGTGTATATATATATATATATATATATATATATATATATATATATATATATATATATATATATATATATATATATATATATATATATAATGTGTGTGTGTGTGTGCGTATGCGCGCGCGCACAGAACAACCGCTGTGAAAAATAGTGAACTTCCAAGCGCTTTCCTGATTTTTCACATTAATGTTGTGAGAAAGCACGAAAGCACTTGGAAGTTCGCTATTTTTTCACAGTGATTGTTCTGCGTATTGTGTTACCACCTGTTTGCTGTGATCTTGTGTGTGTAGATATATACATGAAGCAGTTCTAACACATTACAAAGAACGAGACGACAATAAATGGGATAACAATTGAGTGGATTAATGAATACTAGTTAAAAATCAGACAAACGTCGTATCAAATTACTTAATATACTGAAATGCGTATATGCATACATATCAATCAGTAGAGATGTTATTATCAAGATTTTTTTTGTTTAAGAACATCTGTGAAATTCACACTTGATTGATTGTTGTACCAGTGTTAATAGTCACCTGACTGAACGCTTATTCACTGTATATAAATTATGAGTGAGTATTCCTTTGTTAGTAACCGTTCACACACATACATACACACACATATACTTAATAATATGGTTTTTGGCATAATATTATTTATAACTGATACATCATATACGAAAATGTTTAGCATTAAGAGATACCCAACATGGAGGGTGTTCCATACGTCAGTGTACACACTGACAGACCTCAGAGGTGCTGGGTGCGCTGTAGCTCTGGTCGTTGCTAACATATTAGTGATATTCGGAAACACAGCTTCATTAACATTATATTTTCGTATGAGTGTTACCGTGAAACTCGGCTCTTGGTAAACAACAGAGTGTAGCGTATATTTTGGGAGTGTAGACAGATACGAAGTATAAACCGTCACATTGTTTACTTCTGTGAGGAACTTGGCTCTAGATGGTAATTTAGTGACAAACTAATTCCACTCTCCGTCATCTCATGCGGTTTTCCTATTGAAGTGATAGATTACTGAAAACATTTCCAAACATCATGAATTCTGCTCAGGGTACGACTTGGAACTCGTCACCTTGTTCCTCAGGTAAGTATTTTGGGGGGACCTCGTATAACATTCTCTACATTTGCTTCCGCTGACAATATACAATCTGGGCCAAAAGCTCCATAACACACATGCTGGAAATTGTATAAAATCTTAAGTAGGTTCCAGCAGTTCAAGGTCTCGTTCAGGCAATTCAACGCCTCTTCTCGACAGTTGGGAATCTCGAGGTGTAATCAGTGGGTAGCATTTTATTTTAAAATAAAGCTTTGTAGGTCATTTATCCCGTGGTAGTGCTGGACCCGTCTGGTTTTCCAGGGTTTTTAATATTTATTTATTTCCAACCCGTAAAAATGATAAGTTAATGTATACGTATAATTGTTTAGTTAACAGTAGATGAGTATAATTTTGGCACAGCTGTTTCGTTAGTTGACACTGGAAATTACATGTCATTTGTAACAGACGATAAATATTTCATATTTTAGCAATTATATATAATGCTGTACATACTAATTTGCTCTGAAAGTTCCTAAATTATAATTCGTCAGATTATTTTATTTTATTTTTTTTTTTTAGATTTTACCGCCGAAATGGCTAGTTTATTGTGCACGCCATATCCAGCCTGTGGAGGGTAGCGGAATATCATATGGATACACAAAAGGCCTGGGAACTAGGCCACAAAATGGGTTAACAGAAGTACATCTGAATTTATATCTAAAGTTGACTTATCTGTTGCAAACAAATTAAAAAAATCTGCTTAATATCTTTGGTATCTTATTTTGATCAATATATCTTAACATATCACAAAGGTTATTATGCCGCCTAACTCTATATTCCTCAATAAGAGACAGTGTTCAAGATTGTGACCATATTGCTGCCCACATACTACATTGCATTTGGTTTGACTATCTGTGTTTCTGCCAAAGTGCCAGAAGTACTTCTAACCAAGCCTAAACCTGGCAACTAAAACATCAGTCAGTCTGTTCATATTGCAAATTACTCCAATCAGTGGGTGATAGATCTACTCAGTTTTCTAACTGCATTCCTATAACACTCAGTTTCATTATTTACTTCTCTCTTAATATTATTCAAAATGCTAGACACAGACACACCAAAATTATGTTCTTAGCAAAAATTTAACTTTCAGTAATTACTAGGTAGAGGTTTAATGTTCAAGAACAGTACACATGGGTGTATCCGTAATGAGCCTCCGTGCAAGCTGGGTTGCAGTTGCTGGTATATGCGAAGTTTCCCCTTGCGGGCCAGTAGTTTATAATGTTTTAATGTGAATTTGCAAATTTCGTGGTATATTTGGTTTAAGTGTGTTAATGGGTGCCTTTAGCACCTTTGGTATTGCACATGCGTGGTCACGCGGTACAAGCACTCTTTCCTTCATAACTCGCGAAATCGTAATGACACGATTGCAAACAAGCCCTGTAACTGGTGGAGATTGAGCCAGCTGGCCGAGTGGTTTCCGCACTGGCTTGGAGGTTAAAGGACTCACTCGCCATGGGTACAAACCCTACCCGTTCCGTGGTTTATTCTCTTATACTCTTTTATGGCCAGTACGGTATATTCGTATATTTTCACAAGACACCACATTTTGTATCACAAAGGTTGTTTGGAATATCGCGGTTTACCACTCAGAGGGAACCATCGTTACTTCAAACGTGAGTGATTCAGGTGAATCAACTATCGAGTTAATTTTTTATTTTAGTTGTGTTGAAACGTCTTGCTTTGTTCCGATATATTTTTTAATTGAGCAAATATTTGAAAAATAGTCGATTAACAACTCTAACAGTCTTGATCAATCTCAAGCAAATTAGTAGATTATGCTTGACCAGTTCCTGAAAAGGAAACGTTTGTTTATTCAGGCCAGAAATCTTCATATACAAAAACTGAATCCAAATATTGACAAAGGTGGACTATGTAGGAACACCCGTGTCAAAATTATAGGCCAAGTCTGTGTTTGGAAATGTCTGTCTTAGTCTTATTTAAATCAGAAAAAGGTTAGGTAAGGTTTGTCAGGAAACAGGATAAGTGTTTCCTAACGCGGGTCTTAGTCATAGGATGACCCGCAGCTGGAGCGTTTGGTCATCTGACCGAGGCCTTCCGCTAGCTTACCGATCCACCCATTTAAAAAATAGGGTTATAAGTAGTGATGAAATCAGAAAAAGTTCTTAAAAACAAAACTCAAAATGCAATCTTTTGGGACATCTCCATTGGAAATATTTTGGCCCTGGAATCTTGGCCACTCCAATTGTACTTAAGTGCAAGAAAATATTAGTTCATATAGTCGGGAAGTTATCTAAAATGAGGTGTGACAGCATCTGTTAGTGGTGGGCGATACTAAAATTTTCTACTTTGCCTTTAACTGTGTTGTTGCAATAATGCAGGCTTCCAAAAAAAAAAAAAGGCATCTGTGGAAATTGGATTTGGCGAAATAAGTGTGCGCTTTATTGGAGTTTATCAGTTGGCGGAAAAATCTTTGTGTCGAGAGCGACTGTACAAACAGCCATGGGTCTGTGTCTAACTTGAGGCAAAATAATGCGCGAGGCACGTCCATCTGCGTGCCTGCCCGAGTGCAAGTACTGTCGGGAACAGTGCTGAGAATTGAGGGAATGATAAACTAGGCAAGGTAGTCAACGAGTGCTGCTGAGGGTTCTAGAGAAGGATAAATCAAGGTAGCCAACGAGTGCTACTGAGGGTTCTAGAGAAGGATAAACAAAGCAAGGTAGTCAACGAGTGCTGCTGAGGGTCCTAGAGGAGGATAAACAAAGCAGGGTAGTCAACGAGTGCTGAGGGTTGGAGAGAGAGAGCACCAGGTGAAGACAACTCCCTCTGTGCCTACTTTAAGCACGCAAGCGTTTCTCTGTTGCACGAATTTGTGCGTTCACTAAATCTAGTGGACAAATTTCTACCTTACGTATTTCTTTTCAGTGACGATAAGGGATTGTCTGGACACCGGGAGTAGATGATGTTTGTCATGAGCTTCCTCTCAGTGAAACATCTGAGGGATATTGATACTGTAGTTACCGAGTGGCTGTTACAGCCGGGGGCACGTTCCCTATGCTGTTGTTAGGGAAGACTGTATTCTTGGTTGAGTTATCTAGGTGGTAGATCAAAGCTGGCCTTGGCTCTCCGTCTACAATCTTTTCTGAGAAAAGGCTGGGAATTGAAGTTAGGTGATTGAATTACGTAGGCGCATTCCTCAGGTAATCTAGGGCTGCAAGTACGAGAATCCCAAAGATAGAAACCTTGTTTGTTGTATGTATTATTTTAAAAGTTATATATTAGGTTTCCTGTATACTTCAAAGCTGAGCTTGTCGTTGTCATGTGGTCTGCGTAGGACGACGACCAGGAAGGGAAGGCTTCTGTCTTTCTCGAGTTCCAGCGTAGCGGGTTCTTCTGTGTTTATCTGATCGAGAAGATTTCCTATGTTGAATAACATGAGATATATTATGTCACCCACATTCCGTAGCTATGTTAAGGTACTAGGGATGATGGACGGAAACCGTCGTCGCTAGATTTTCCACGTACATGTTCGTCGGCACCGCGTTGAATGGACTTCCCCATCGCTAACCCAAAACAAACTCAAAGCATTTTTGAAAACAGCTGTCTTCATATTTAAAACAGTTAAACATTTATGCATAGGTTAAACTCATTCAGTAAAATTCTGGTGTGGAGGAGAGAGATTGGTGTCGCCGTCAGTGGGACACTTGGTGAAGATGCAGGTAACGTTAAACGAGGCCATGAATTTATTTTTGAAGTTGATTTTGGAAATGCATGACAAGGTCTCTACCGAGTGCTTCAAGTGTGTGTAGTTTACAGATCCAAGGAGTGAGGACAGGTGTTCAGTGAGGAGGAGTCCTAAGCAGTTTGAGGTATTTCCTCTGTCTGAGGTAATGAGAAATCCGTATATCCGATGAGATCTACGTTTTGAATAAATGGTATAGAAAACCAACAAGTTTATAAATGAGACACTTGTGCAACATTTAGGTATCTTTGTTGTAGGTTGTTCTGGTTGAAGAAGGCGGAAGATATGCACATTTCTTTCCTTGTTCCGGCTTCTGCAAGATACGTCTGGCTTTCTGGTGAATTATTTTTATGTATTTAATAAGGTCATGTCACATACGAGCAGTACAGTTATTTAATCCGACTCTCTCCACGTATGAAGACCTTTATGATTTTAACGTTGTCCGTCTAAGCCAGTGCAGTGCGCTGCCAGACGTGTTGCGGACACTTAGGTAATCTGCTTATGTATGGTTAAATACATTTATAGGTTACAGTAGTCTACCTTAGCCAAACCTGACCATAAAGAAAATTCTGTGAACGTTAAAAGTAAAAAAAAAAAATAGTGATTAAGTGATCTTACGAAGTCTAACCACTGACATATTTTTCAACAGAAATTAATCAGGAACTGAACAATTCTGTAATCTACCTCAGAAATAAACATCTTTCTGAATTGGTAAGTGGCTATTAGTGACTTACAAGTATTGGATGAGGGATTCTTGACCCTTCTACTATTTATCCTCTAAGGCTTGATTATACCAGCCATTTACCCGAACCCCATTATTATTTCTAATCTACATTAATGACCTAGCGAAGGCCTCCCAGAAACTTTAAACCAGTCCATTCTGCAGATGACATTTCAGTCATATTTACTCGTGATTCCAGTTAAAACGTCAACGATCAGCTTGTAAAGTTTTCTACTTGCAAAACTACCAAGAAAACTTTCAGTACTCGCAAAACCTTCTACGTGTTTGGAAATATAAAAAAAACGAAAATACCCACTTTAGCGTGAGCTTAAATAATTCTCACATGGTAAGACAAGACGAGAGAACATTCTTAGGTATCCAGCTTGATTACACTTACATTCAACACTTACATCAACACATTTCTATGAAAATTTTAGAAACTGGTGATTCTATAAAAATACGGTTTGTTCATCAACTACTCGTTAATCTAACCCTACCTCACTTACGGTATCTGTGGCTGGGGAGCTACAACAGCAAATCACCTAAAACCTATTGGTACCCAACATAAATAAGTGATTGGAATGATCACTCAGTCAGGTTTCATACACCTCCACTAGTCACAAGTCTTAATCTACTCGCCATGCAAAACAGATTACACCTACTATTGTGTAATCTGTGTGTATATGACAGTGCAAACTTCAACCCAACACTCCAACTCTTCCTGGAGACTTGCAACACAACACACACAGGACAAGAAGCATTTTCTTCTTTGACCATGTGTTCCACTTAACCTATCTAGGAAATCCATGCGAATAAAGGACTCAAAAACTTGAATATTCCTTCCGGAAGAGGCAAAAATAGGTTCCCACACTTCCATTTGCTTAAAAAAAATGTCTCCTTCATCTGATGTAAATTCTGCACAGACTAATAATGTTAAAGCCCGATTTATCAACAACAACGCTTTATTCAAATTAGTATTCATATTAGCTTATCTGTCAACATTTATATCCCCAATTTATTGTAGTATATGTAATAACGACAACAAACCTTATAACAAATTCTTACAAAGAATCCCCCCCCTCCCCCCACAAAAAAACATAAAGCAAACTGTTAATGTTAATTTTATGGCTGTCCATAATGCTCTGTATAACGAGTGACTGTAAATAAATTTTACCATATTTTCAACTAATTCTTTATCTGTTGTTTAATATTCTTTTTTGGAAAAAATATTATGATTATTATTATAAGAAACTTACGACTTGGTTCACAAAAGTAAATTTGAAAAATGTCAAAACTCAGTTGAGTAATATTTTTACATGATCAGCTTAAAAAAAATTAACATACAAATACTGAGCTGGGAGTTAAGTAACTGGTGAGTCATTTAGGTACCTAACTTGTCAGACTAAATGTACAACTCAGATCACTGGAGGAACCCAACAGGTGGAGAGAGAAGTGATCTTTTTCCCTTAAACGCTTTTTACTTTGTACTTCGCTGTCTTTATTGTTAACTTGTCTGGGAAATCAACTGAAGCGGATCTTATTATTACGATGACTCTCCGACTGGCGCTTTAATAGATCTTACAAAACAGTGTTTAAATTGTGTCCTTGATTCAAGGGGAGACTTCGTTCGTTGCTGTTGTTATCAGTATCCACTGTTAAATCCGGGAGGGGTATATTTATTTTTCTTTTCTGATTAGACGAAGCAGATTCATTGAAGTAAATGTAATGATTCCGATTGTTTAATCGCTTGACTTTTGAAAAAAAGGATTCCTTGATACTTAGTGAGGAAAATTGATATTCTGTAATGTAGGGGAAGGAAAAACAAAGGATTGCTCAGTAAGAATGAACCACGGTACGGGTGGGTATTGAACTCGCGGCAAGTGAGTCGTAAAACTTTATTCCAGCGCGTAAACTACCTGTCCAGCTGGCTACAATAAGATTCATCCATCTAGATTAGCATGGGTCTCATGGGACTCCAAGCTTACCTTCCTATGGTATGTAAATATACCTAGCTGGATGTATCTTATTGTGACCAGCTGGTCCAGTGGCTTACGCACTGCCCTGAAGTTTTACGACTCGCTTGCCGCGAGTTCAATCACCACCCGTACCATGGTTTGTTTGCAATCGTGTCATTACGATTTCGCGAGTCATTAAGGATGAAGTATGTCAATACTTGGAGCACCCGAATATTTAATTCTAAGATGAAGTTAACCAAGTTTTGTAAAGTTTTTAAATACCAGTTTTTTTTCTTTAATTCTGCACCAAAACCGACGTAACAACTTTAACTTGCGAAGGTTTTACGTAACTTATCATAAGAGTGTTCTTACCTTTTGTTAATTGTTTTCCTTGTGACGGGGAAAAAGGGAGAGGGTGGAGAGCGAATTGTCAGGTAATTCCTATAATAACGCTAAATATATATGTATATTTCCCCCCCTTCTATAAATTCAGTTGCTATATCATTGCTGCTCTTCTTTCGACCCTTCCATTTTACTGCAACACTTAACCAAGAGAAAATTTTAAGCTCGGATCCCATTGTAAATTTGGAAACTGGTGTTTACATACACATCAGCGTATTAATCCTAAACTTTATCCCACGTGAAAATAACGCAAAACTGCCGTTGCATATAATCATTTAGTTCAGCCAGTTATACAGATGTTATTATGTATCATCATCGGATATTGGGAGGATTTCTGAGGGAGAAATTTAGGAATTGTAAATGGTGAGAGTTTTTTACAGTATCTTCCCATATGTCAGTACTTTAAACGGATTTGGCGTTAAACTGCGTCTCTTAATAAATAGATGAAGATACATGTGCAACATTTGAGTATATTGATGAAACGTATCGCCTACACAGTAGGCTTCTTCAGTCAAATACAGAGGCAGCAGTGGTAATGAAATAAAAATGTTGTAGAAATAATGATGTAGAAGCCTACTGTGTAGGCGAAACGTTTCATCAATAAAGATACTCAGCTGTTGCGCATATGTCTTAATCATCAACTCCGTCGGTATTTTATACCATTTTCAGTAATCCTAATAAATACCGTGATAATGTCCCAACCTGCGGGTATATACACCTGGAGAAGAGAAACTTCATTGTTTATATACCCGGAATTTACTTAAACCCATGACAATTGGAATTAGTGGACACTTGATGTTCGGTAACTAATATTACGACCTAATCATGGTAGACAAAAGTCCTTGAGCAAATAAGCTTAAATTTTTATATTAAACTATCGATGAAGGAAGTATGTTCCTGTTAAGTATACTACCTGAGTGGAACTTAATATGGTTACACAACTTGCGATGTAATGGCTGTCTTCCGGCTGACCGCGAATTTGGGCCAAGTGTGGGAATCATGAGTACATTGGCCTTCAACATAACACTGAGGCCACCGACATCTCTAGTGCTGGGAAGACTCATGAAATGTCTTGTTGCACCTAGACGAGTCGAAGCCGTCTTGTTTGAGCGGCTCTGTACCTTGTGGTATTCAGAAGTTGAGAGCGAGCTTCTGCCTCTGTTTTGCTGTTAAATTTTACCCTCGGGATACATTCACCATTGAGCATTTAATTTCTTCCTTTCATACTGGCTCCAGTAGTTACATCATGCTTTTTTAAGAGATTATCTTCTGTTTTTTCACATCAAAATATGTAATCTCGTCCCAAAGAGCCACAAGTGGGTCATTAACCACGTAGCAGTAGGCAACGATAGTTTTTGCATAAGTACGGCCATGTTGAATAAGGCCAAAAAAATTTTGTGACTAGCTTTGCCAGGAGACCGCGATGCCTTACTCGGTCAAGGATTCCAGCAACATCGTGTGCAACTAGACAAGTGATCTTGGAATCATCCAGTGACTGGCACGACATAGTGGTGAACTTGCAAAGATTAGGTGCAGAGTGACCCTTTCAGATGCTATATTATGGATCACACAGTAGCAAGCAAGTCTTTAGATAAGCAGCAGTTGTCGCAGACAAGTTGCAATTGTCTAAGAAAATTGCACGTGGTTGTCAAAACTGGCACAAGTCTGCAGTTGATATCCCCTCAAAGGAGGTTCTTTGATGTTGGTGAGGGGCTCTTGATCTAAGGAATTAGACCAATGCTCCAATTCCTTAAATCAAGCCAGAATGCCTCTCATTCCCCGAGGGTTAGGTGCTCCCTCCATGAATGTAATAATGTAGTTGCTATGTTTGGTACAGATCTGAAGGGGTTTTTCAGTGCTCGGTTCTTCTCTCTGCAAAATGAGCTTCCAGTCACAAGGATGGTCAATCATTTCTTGCGAAAATTTCCTGAAGAGCGATTGAAGCTAATCTGCGGAACCAGTTAGACGTCTTGGGACTATTTCATCGCCCAACCTCCATTTGTCTAGTGATGTAACAGTAAGAGTGAGACATATCTTCCTATATTCTAGTCTCTTCCAATAGTTTTAATACAGTTCCTCCGGCTACTTACTTTAGAGAAATGTACTACCACCACGCCAGCTTTTTCTTGATTGCTGGCATACTGGTAGTCTTATCTTGCCGGTTTAGAGGTTGTGTCTCGTAGTGAATATCTAGGTTAGTCTTTGACTAGGAGCAAGTAGAGTTTAGGATTCCTTGTCTTGTGACAATGTTGGAACACTCGATGCAATAAAGACAAATTTGTGTTCTGACTAGCCGACGTGTCTTAAGGTGGATCAATCACGACCTGGTTGAGGGTAAAGCTGAGATATACTTAGAAAAAAAAAATATGATATAAACAGCGTGTTCACTTAAGGTTCCTTGCTGACTGGTTAAGGTCACACACAATTTGATGTAGATGACAGTCTTTAGCTCATTAGAAAGTTGATTGGGCCTGCACCTTGCCACTGAGGTCTGTAAATTGCTCTGGTATGAAGAACCAGAAAAGCATTTTTCAAGTGATAAAATACGACATCAATAGGCTGGCCATAGAGTAGATGCACTACAAACTCTCACTATCTACGTGACCCCGGCTTTCACGTAGTATCATTGAGGCTCTTACCAGTTATTTTCAACAAAGCTCTATGAAGAGTCGTCTCTCCCACCAATCTTGTTTACAGAATATAGTTCTTGTTGGTTGGTAATGTAAGGCAGATTATTCAGATATTAATGGTCTGCCGAGTATATGGCGCAGAAACTGGTGCGTTTGTTTATTGAAGATTGTGGCATTTGGTTTTGTGTTTTTAGTCTATTACTGTAAAAGCAGTTATACATCTTGATTTATTTTAAATCCAGCTAATCCTGATACCTAACATGGAATGGATTTTGGAAACTTACATCTGACTTAAAATGTGACAAACTGTTTTAGCAGCCTATTCTTTAAAGTTGTATTTACCTGGTTGTATGGGTGTTCCATACAGTTATTTCCGGTATTTTTTTATACGGTTAGATCTGAATTTTTTTCCAGTTAGATCCGCTACTGGTTCATGGTACAATTAGATTTGATATTGAGTTTTACTATATTATCTGTGGTGATTGTGTTTTGAGTATATACTGTGATTATATATAATTAGGTATATCTATTATGCAGTGCTTCAATGAAGAAGTTAGATGTAGTATTGTGTTTTTAAGCAGTTAGATCTAGTGTTTACTGGGTTTTTTTTTTTGAGGAGAGGTATTTTGTTAATTCTGGCATTTATAAGAAGTTGTATCTTGGTTTCTCTTGTTAAAATCTGTACCTCTGTTACATGCGTCTTTTATACAATTAATCTGCTGTATTTTGTTATTCTGGTCAAACTAAGTTACCTTCGTTTGACCAGGATTATGACTGTGAGCAGCAGTGAGTTACCTCGGACTGTGTTCCTGAAAATATCGTGACTGTCGTGTTTATGAACAGTTTGCAGCGTTGCTGATTTTTTTTTTTACTGAAACTTTTGATATATGAATCCGTGTTTTTCTTAAGTTTTAATTTTTTTTCTGTTTTACAGATGGTTGGCCATCTTAGTGAGACGATAAGCGTGTTCAGTTTTTGAAGTTGTTTTTTCTAATTTGTACCACTTTTGTGTTGTAGTTAAACATTGTAGTGTAGCCGGTGATTACCTGGAAGTTACCTAGAGGTTATCGCCCCCGCGCACCGCTGTCACAGCAAGCCTCCTGGTTGTTGGCCCCCCAATCCATCAGACTGTTAGTGCCCGCTGCCCGCATTCCAACGTATGCTCCACACCCTAGCTGACCAAGAACTGTTGTCGAGTTCCCTCTTGAAGATACGCAGGGGTTTGTTGGCAATCCCCTTATGCATAAAGGAAAGGTATTGGAGTCGTAGTCCCTTGACACCTATTGTGTTCTCTCTCTGCTTGTCATCATATAGTGAATTCCAATGTGAAGGCTTGGGACTAATTCCCCAGTATCTTTCAGGTGTAGATTGTGATGTAACTTTCACGTCTACGTTCTAAAGTGTATGGTTCTATGGATTTCAAGTGTTCCAAGTAATTTAAGTGGTTGATGGAGTCAAACTGAAGAATATCTTCATTGGCTTGGCATCTCTTGTTTTGAAACTTCTAGTTATCCAACAAATCATTTTTCTTCGAGTGGCATTGATAACACTATGGGCTACTTAAATATAATATCTTCTGATATTATCATTCCCAGGTTTCTTACATTACGCTTGTGTCCTAATGAGTGTTTTGAATTTGTCTTGTCTTTATTTCCTCCATCCTTCCGTAATCTTTCAACGGAAATTTGTCTTTACTGAACATCATAGTGTTGTCAGTAGCCCACTGGAAGACTTGGTTTATAGCAGCCTGGAGGGTCGCTCTGACTTTTATGGATATCACTCTTGTACGAATTCTAGCTATGGTTTATGTCCAAGTCTGTCATATATGAGAAAGAGAAGTGGGGCGAGTACCTTGCCTCAGATGCAACAACGTAGATGCAACAACGTATCGTTGTTGCATCTGATTTCATTCTGTTGATAAATACTTTGTGTTTTATTTGTTAGGAACTTGAATATACAACTGCCCACTTTCCGGTTACTCATTTTGCACGCATTTTGTGTGGGCATTACCCCGATGGTTGCACTTATCAAAGCATTTTCCAAGTCACTGTATACTAGCAACTGCATTTTGCAAGTGCATCCATGACCGTCGTAATGGTCCAGCAATTGCGAGATACAGGGATGACCTGTGTTGACGTGGGGTGTGCAATTTCTGTGACTGCACGTGATTTTTTTGGGTAAACTCTGCGATGCCTAGTGACATCTGTAACAGTTAAGATTCTTTAGAAGACAAATCTAGTGATTAATCGAATAATCCATCTTGGCATGAAGACGCAATAAATCTGGATGTGACAATTGTCTTCACACTAGAAGCTGTGGGCATCATGCCTGTACATCCAGCTGGGATTTATGAAAAACTAACAACTTTCTTGTTGATTGTTTAACTTTTTTGTAGCCCGAACATACAACACTAATACAGTTTGCTGAACTTTGTGCACCTGCTCCAGTATTTGGTGTATGGTAGGTAGTGTGTATGAGGGTCTGGTGCACCTACTCCAGTATGTGGTGTATGGTAGGTAGTGTGTATGAGGGTCTGGTGCACCTGCTCCAGTATTTGGTGTATGGTAGGTAGTGTGTATGAGGGTCTGGTGCACCTGCTCCAGTATGTGGTGTATGGTAGGTAGTGTGTATGAGGGTCTGGTGCACCTACTCCAGTATGTAGTGTATGGTAGGTAGTGTGTATGAAGGTCTGGTGCACCTGCTCCAGTATGTACACTTTTCTTTATATGCACTTAATGTGCAGTTTTTGACGCAATTGTCTTAAGTAAACTGTAGTAACGAAAACTGTACATATAACGCCAATTAAAGGCAAGGGTGCTGTAATTATTGAAGGAGAATACATATGTACCGTGGTGTACACTGTGAAGTGCCGAGATGTATGCCTTTTTTTTTTACACAGGGTTTGACAAGGTTAGGTTAAGGATTCCTAACTTTATTGACAAGCTAAGAGCTGTTACCTACATCAGCTCATTTGAAAGTATTTTTATTGTTATGAGACATACAAGTAAGGAACAGGATGAAGTTGGAGCCATCTGTGGGCCAGCATTTTCATTTGATCAACTGACTTTATCTCGTTGACATCATAATGCTGTGCGAATGTGTTCCATATTCGAGTCATCCTGGGGATAAATGATCTCAGATGAAGTGATGTTTTGGAGAAGGGTACAGCCAGAGTGAATTGCTGTTTTCTGCCCGTCTTATGGTATAGAAGCTTGCTTCACGCTGTCCTCGAAGTGGATCCAAGTGTGGTACTTTGACAATATTGACCTTGTGCATAACAGTAAGGCCACACACATCCCTCCTGTGTTGAAGGCTCTGCTGAAATGACAGATCTATCCAGGATTGGTCTAGGCTAAAGATGAGACGTCTTGCTCTGTTCTCTACTCTGTCAAGCAGTCGCAGATGAGAAGGGGGGGGGGGCAGGCGGACCAAGAAAGTGAAGCAGACTCAAGGTGTAAGCGTACTTGTGCCTCGTACAAAATCTTGCAACCCCTACTGTCAAGCAGATGCGAGATACGGCGAAGTGCTGTGAGCTTCCTGGCTGCCTTGTTTGCAAGATTTACAACGTGTTTTTTCATGGTCAGTTTGGAGTCAAATTTCACCCCAAGGATATCAACTTCTTCCCCAGGTGCCAACACCCTCCCATTCATCCTTACTACTGCACTGGCATTACCATCATGGTGCCTAGAGATCATCATCATTTGCGTTTTCTCAGGTGCAAATGTTACTTACCATCTATTTCCCCAAGCTGATATAGGTCTTAGCTGGTGATTGATGTAGCTTAGAGCAGCTGGCATTTCTTCTCTTGGATAAGTAAATGTCAGTGTACAGTCGTCTGCATATGCATGGGATTCTGGGATGAGATGAAGAAGGTCATTGAAGAAGACATTCCATAACAATGGTCCCAGAAAGCTTCCTTGTGGAACACTTGCCCCAATAGAATGTCTTGCTGATTCTGTTCCATTGAGAACTACCCTTAGAGATCTACCATGAAGGTAATCACTGAGGAGACAACGTAGAACCTGCAATACCCAGAGCTTGCAGTTTTGCTAAGAGGCCCTGGTGCCACACCCGGTCGAAAGCACCAGCAATGTCCAGTGCTACCACACAGCTGACTTTGGATTCATCCAGTGACTGGTGTCACTAGTGGAGAGGTTTAACAACAAATCAGCAGGAGAGTAACCTTTCCTGAAGCCATGTTGACGGTCACAAAGTAGTGAGTGGTAGTCAAAAAAAAACTCATTTGTCTTGAGATTATTGTCTCAAGGAGCTTACCAGTGATTGACAGGAGTGACACTGGTCTGTAGTTGCTGATTTCTGATCTGCTCTTCTTTTTGTGAACAGGGACTACATTTGCCTCTTTCCACAGAGAGGGCCATTTACATTGTACTAGGCAGTACTGAAAGATGAGAGTTATAGGTGCTGCTGACTGGTCTGCACATCTTCTCAGCAATCTTGGGCTCAACTTATCTGGGCTCAAAGCCTTTTCTTGGTCAAGCGGTTTAAGAAGGAAATTCACCTCTTCCTGCCTTATTGTCACCACTGACAGTTTTGACACAGTTCTTGCAACTAGCCAAAGAATGAGGGTCATACTGGATCAGGAACTTGCATTTTGGTAGCAAAGTGTTCGGCAAAGAGGTCCGCTTTCTCTTGACTACTAGTATAGGTGGTCCCATCCTGTCGATTGTGTAGTAGCAGAACATACACTTTCATGTGTAGTATCAGCGTGCATTTTCCTGTGTAGTAACAGAATGTACACTGTCTTGTGTAGTAGCAGAGTGTACTCTTTGCCTTGGGTACTACGAGTGTACAGTACACCCTCCTGGGAAGTTCCTGTGTGTACGCTATGAATTACTTTACCTTGGGAAGTATCTGCGTTTATACTTTGTCTTGGGAATAAAGAGAGTGTACATGGAGAGGGTTTAGGGGTCAACGCCCCCGTGGCCCGGTCTGTGACCAGGCCTGAACATTCTCTTGAGCTCTCTAAGTGGTGGCGACACTATAAAATGTCAACTTTCACTCTGGCATCCAACACTTGCTAAGCAACTGTCTTAAAATAGCAAATACTAGCAAGGAAAAAATTAATATGTCCGGGAATATGGTACAAGTGTTATACTAAAAAAATTTTCTCACCGCCTTCGGCTTCCAGTTTTAATTTACTTGGTTAAATCAACTTTCATTTCCTCCGACAATATTACCCTCCATTAGAATGTCGTCAAGGCATGGGAGGGTAAAATTACCGGTTGGACGTGTGTGCCGATGGGTTTAAGAGCATCTAAATGATGATGAGATTTCACGGTAGCTAATTACGACAGTGTGTTTGGTAGCCAGTGAAGCGGCTGTATCTGGCGCTGGCAGATTCACTCGCGGTCTTCATGTGACAAAGAAAATTATCACGTAGACTTAACCTATTGCGAAATCTTAGGCGGAAAATTTAGCCACGACAACGCCCCGTTGTTGAGATTTTTATGGAGTTATTTGTGCAAGTACTGGTAAGCCTGCGACATTATAACGTATTGTAAGGAAAATAACAGTAATAATTATGTGATAGGTGCATTTTTTTCAAGTATATCTCTACAAGCAGCAGTGCGAAGGCAAACTGAATTGACTATGTAGAAAATACTGTTAGTTACTTAGAGGTGAGAAGTAGCGTTGGTTGTTCAGACTAGCACGGGTAGTGAATATGCGGTAATAACAGTAATAAAGTAAATGTGTTTCCTCCCGTTCTTGTCTATAATAACACTGAGTTAGTTGGTGTTTTGCGCGCGCGTGCCCACACTTGTTTTATCAACGTGTCTGCCTGAATTTTGAAGTTTTGCCTCCGTGTAAGAATGTCTTGTGTTTGTATTTTTTTGTGCTTGTACACGTGTATCCTTGTACGAGTAGACATGTTCGTACGTATGCGTTGTCGTTTTTTTTTTTTTTTTGTACATGGGCGCGAGCGCGCACACGCGCACGTGTGTGACCCCGTGAGTGCGAATTTGGAAGCGCTTGTGAACTCATTTGAGTAATTGTGTGCGCTCATACGTGCATAGAAACGTGTTTACGTCTGAGCAGCTTTAAAAAAAATTGTATAAAGGTCACGTTTTCATATATATATATATATATATATATATATATATATATATATATATATATATATATATATATATATCTCGAGCCCAATATGTAAAATTGGTCAATTAGCAAGAACTCATTTAAAATTAAGTCCTTTCTAAAATTTTCTCTTATACGTTTAAAGATATATTTTTTCATTAATGTTAATGTAAAAATTTATAATTTTGCACCAAAAGGAACTTAGAAAACTTACCTAACCTTATTATAACAAGAACAATTTATTTTAGCCTAACCCAACTAAATATATTTTAGATTTGTTTACAATAATTTAATACCAAGCAAACACAGTGAAATATATTTTTTTCGTTAGGTTCAGAATGATTTTGGCGAAATTATTGCATACAAAAAATTTTCACTTGTCCTATATGGCAAGATGAGCGTTGCTATTTAAGCCAAGATCGCAAGTTCTGCCTATTCGGCACGACATATATATATATATATATATATATATATATATATATATATATATATATATATATATATATATATATATAATATATATATATATATATATATATATATATATATATATATATATATATATATATATATATATAATACTATATGTATGTCGTGCTGAATATGTAAAACTTGCGATCTTAGCTTAAATAACAACGTTCGTCTTGCCATGTAAGACAAGCGAAAATTTGTGTATATAATTCTGAACCTAACGAAAAAATATATTTCATTGTGTTTGTTTATTAAACGTATCTAAAATATATTTAGTTGAATTAGGCTAAAATAAATTGCTATTGTTATAATAAAGTTAGGTAAGTTTTCTAAGGTTCTTTTGGTGCAAAATTATAATTCTTTACATTAACATTAATGAAAAAAATATATATCTTTAAACGTATAAGAGAAAATTTTAGAAAGAACTTAATTTTAAACGAGTTCTTGCTAATTGACCAGTTTTACATATTCGGCACGACATATATATATATATATATATATATATATATATATATATATATATATATATATATATATATATATATATTATGCATGTATATGCAAGGAATTCGCAAGAGCAGGCGAAATAGTATACACAAACACTGATCTCTGGCTGAAGGAGACTCGAACCTACGAACCTTGGAACAAGGTACGCAGTGCTTTACCAATCTACCCACACTGGACCAATACCTTGGAGTCCAGCTTGCGCTACAGTTATAAAACTGCAACATTAACACCCCTCCTTCAGAGTGCAGGCACTGTACTTCCCATCTCCAGGACTCAAGTCCGGCCTGCCGGTTTCCCTGAATCCCTTCATAAATGTTACTTTGCTCACACTCCAACAGCACGTCAAGTCGTGAAAACCATTGTCTTCATTCACTCCTATCTAACACGCTCACGCATGCTTGCTGAAATTCCAAGCCCCTCGCACACAAAAATTCCTTTACCCCCTCCCTCCAACCTTTCCTAGGTCGACCTCTACCCCGCCTTCCCTCCACTACAGATTTATACACTCTTGAATTCATTCTATTTCGTTCCACCCTCTCTACATGTCCGAACCACTTCAGTAACCCCTCTCTGCCCTCTGGATAATAGTTTTGATAATCCTGCACCTCCTCCTAATTTCCAAACTACGAATTCTCTGCATTACATTCACACCACACATTGCCCTCAGACACGACATCTCCACTGCCTCCAGCCTTCTCCTTGTTGCAACGTTCACCACTCATGCTTCCCACCCATATAAGAGGGTTGGTATAACTATCATACATTCCCCTCTTTGCTTTCATAGATAAAGTTCTATGTCTCCACAGACTCCTAAGTGCACTACTCACCTTTTTTCCTCCTCATCAATTCTGTGATTCACCTCATCCTTCATAGACCCATCTGCTGACACGTCCACTCCCAAATATCTGAATACATTCATCTCCTCCATACTCTCTCCCTCCAATCTGATATCCAATCTTTCGTTACCTATTTTTTTTGTTGTTGTCCTCATCACCTTACTCTTTCCTGTATTCACTTTCAATTTTCTTCTTTTACATACCCTACCAAATTCATCCACCAACCTCTGCAACTTCTCTTCAGAATCTCCTAAAAGCACAGTGTTATCAGCAAAGAGCAACTGTGACAACTCCCAATTTGTGTTATTCTTTATCTTTTAACCCCAAACCTCTTGCCAAAATCCGAGCATTCACTTCTCTTAGAATTCCATCAATAAATATATTGAACAACCATAGTGACATCACAAATCCTTGTCTAATGCCTACTTTTACTGGGAAATAATCTCCCTCTCTCCTACATACTCTAACATGAGCCTCAATATACTCGTTAAAACTTTTCACTGTTTTCAGTAACTTACCTTCTATTCCATACATTTGTAACATCTGCCACATTGCCCCCCTATCCACCCTGTCATACGCCTTTTCCAAATCTATAAATGCCACAGAAACATCCTTACCCTTATCTAAATACTGTTCACCTATATGTTTCACTGCAAACACTTGGTCCACACACCTCCTACCTTTCCTAAAACCTCCTTGTTCATCTGCTATCCTACTCTCCGTCTTACTCTTAATTCTTTCAATAATAACTCTACCATACACTTTACCAGGTATACTCAACAGACTTATTCCCCTATAATTTTTGCATTCTCTTTTGTCCCCTTTGCCTTTATACAATGGAACTATGCATGCTCTCTGCCAGTCCCTAGGTACCTTACCTTCTTCCATACATTTATTAAATAAAAACACCAACCACTCCTAAACTATATTTCCACCTGCTTTTAACATTTCTATCTTTATCCCATCAATCCCAGCTGCTTTACCCCTTTTCATTCTACACACTGCTTCATGAACTTCCCCCACACTCACAACTGGCTCTTCCTCACTCCTACAAGATGTTATTCCTCCTTGCCCTATACACGAAATCACAGCTTCACTATCTTCATCAACATTTAACAATTCCTCAAAATATTCCCTCCATCTTCCTGATACCTCTAACTCTCAATTTAATAGCTCTCCTCTCCTATTTTAGCAATCAAATCCATTTGGTCCCTAGGCTTCCTCAACTTATTAATCTCACTCCAGAAGTTTTTCTTATTTTCAACAAAATTTGTTGATAACATCTCACCCACTCTCTCATTTGCTCTCTTTTTACATTGCTTCACCACTCTTTTAACCTCTCTTTTCTCTTCTATACTCCTTACACCTTGCATCACTTCTGCTTTGTAAAAACCTCTCATATGCTAACTTTTTCTCTTTTACTACTCTTTACATCACTCCACCACTCGCTCTTCTTCCTTCCTGCACTCGCTTTCCTGTAACCACAAACTTCTGCTGAACACTAACACTACATTCTTAAGCCTATCCCATACATCTTCAACCCCATTGCCTATACTCTCACTAGCCCACTTACCCTAACTGCTTCCTCATTTAACTTATAAACCTTCACCTCTCTTTTACCTTCTGCTTCCATTTTCCTTGTACCCCATCTACCTTTTACTCTAAATGTAGCTACAACTAAAAAGTGATCTGATATATCTGTGGCCCCTCTATAAACATGTACATCCTGAAGTCTACCCAACAGTCTTTTATCTACCAATACGTAGTCCAACAAACTACTGTTATTACGATACAGATACTGTTATTTCGCCCTGCATCATATCTTGTATACTTATTTATCCTCTTTTTCTTAAAATATGTATTATCTAAACTAGTCTCCTTTCTATACAAAGTTCAATCAAAGGGCCCCCATTATCATTTACACCTGGCGCCCCAAACTTACCTACCACACCCTCTTTAAAAGTTTCTCTTACTTTAGCACTTAGGTCCCCTACCACAATTACTCTCTCCGTTTGTTTTAAAGTTCCAACACTCGCTTACCATCTCCCAAAATCTCTCTCTCTCTCCTCTACATTCCTCTCCTCTCCAGGTGCAGACACGCTTATTATGACTCACTTTTCGCATCCAACCCTTATTTTAATCTACATAATCCTTGAATTTATATATTTATATTCCCTCTTCTCCTTCCATAACTGCTTCTTCAACATTATTGCTATTCCTTTCTTAGCTCTACCTCTTTCAGATACTTCTGACTTAATTCCAATTATTTCTCCCCACTGAAACTCGCCTACCCCCTTCAACTTTGTTTCGCTTAGGGCCAGGACATCCAACTTCTTTTCATTCATAACATTAGCAATCATCTCTTTCTTATCATCCGCACTACATCCACGCACATTTAAGCATCCCAGTTTTATAAAGTTTTTCTTCACTTTTTTAGTGAATGTTTACAGGAGAAGGGGTCACTAGCGCATTGCTCCCGACATTTTAGTCGCCTCATACGACACGCATGGCTTACGGAGGAAAGATTCTATTCCACTTCCCCATGGAGAATAGAGAAAATAAAGAAGAACTATTAAGAAAAAAAAACCTAGATGTGTGTATGTATATGTACGTGCATGCCTGTGTAGTGTGACCTAAATGTAAGTAGAAGTAGCAAAATATACCTGTTATCCAGCGTCTTTATGAGACAGAAAAAAGAACACCAGCAATCCTACCATCATGTAAAAAATGTCCTTGCAAGTTCCCCGGAGAGGCACACTTTTTTTACTGGCCATATTGAGGTGTAATATTATCAGTTCCTTTGATTACGGCTTATGTCCGAGGCTTACGTGTTTCATTCATTCTGTCCAGACCTGACCCTCACCCACCGTGTCTTCTGCGCCCTCCACCCACCACTCCATTCTTCCTTAGTTTCATCAAAGAAAGCACGGGGAGTGGGGTGGGAGCGCATGCGCCCCCACACACACGCATACACACTCGCACACCCACGCAAGCAGGAGCTTGCGTGTGTAAATGGTTATAAGAGACAGAATTAGTTACAGCTGACACGACTATGTGTCTGAGAGAGAGAGAGAGAGAGAGAGAGAGACAGAGGGAGAAAAAAAACAGTAATGATTTACAGACTACATAAGACCGAATGAGAATGAAGAAAATAGAAGAACGAGGGTTTCAAAATTAAGATAATGATAGTATGCAGCAGAAACCAAAAGTAAAATATCTTTTTTTATGGAACAGCAAATTACTGAAGGGGCAAACATGGCCTGATCAAGCTGAATCCTGCATCACAGATTTCACAAGATAAATCCTATGGACAGAAGGCAGTTTCCAGACCACCGTGGATGCACTGCCATGGTTACTATGAGAGTGATGAATAAAGGGATATAGAGAAGAAGGGAGGAAGCAGATAAAAGATCCCAACAAGAGTAGATGGAAAAGAAGGGCTAGAAACTGCAGGAGGATCCCTTCCCCAATAGAGAAGTGCACCAAGACATTCCCTTCACCACTCACCTTTATCCTATAAAGGAGAGACAGAAGCGTCAGCATTTTCCCAACAAGTGAAAGAATAGCAGAGGTGTTACCAGACATAATTGCTATCACAGAGACAGAATTAACAAATTATAAAAAATTATATTTTCCCAGAAGGTAAATGTACAAAAGTAGAGAAGTGGTATATTGTTGGTCAAAAACATGTGCAGTTTCAAGAACTGGTCAGAATGCTTTTAAAAGTATATAAACTATATAGCAAGCACCAGTCACAGCCAGGGGACCTAAAGTGGCAGCTTTAGTCTATCATCCACCACCAGACGGGAAAACGAGACAGGAGTAATAGAGTAACCAAAGAGATACGATACAAATCATTGAGTGTGTAACAAGCAGAGATCACAGAACAAAAAAAAAACTTATGAAAGGAGTTATCAGCAATTTGATAAACAGGGAAAACTGGGGAGCACGTCGACCAGGCTCATGGAGGGCTCAGTGTAGACAGACTAGAGGTTCAGGTATCAATGGGAGAGAGAGAGAGAGAGAGAGAGAGAGAGAGAGAGAGAGAGAGAGACGTAAGATGGGCAGAGATGACAAGCTGGATCCCACAAGAGACAGTGTTATGGTCTCACGGGTATCATCCCCCCCAGTTAGATATGTCAACTATTAACAATTTAAACTTTTCAGAGGAGGCAGTCAAAATATTTCACTGAAAATAATACGACCAATTTAAAACTGAGCTAGAAAATTAGCACCTACACACATGATAATTATCCTGGTTACCTTCTAATATGGATATGCCGGTATTGAAAGGTTGAAGCTGATCAGAAGTGGCTTTTTCATGTTATCAAATGGAACCAAAATCCTGGAACGAGCTGTGTAACATTGACCGTAGGACACCGGCTCATGCCAATAGTTAAATAAACCTGGACTTAGTGTACACCAACTCTGAATATTTGAATCCTATTCGATGAGACATTCTCAAGTTAAAAGCGACAACTTTGAAGGAAGAAAAACAAAATATTGACAACCTTTTAATTGCCCTCCTTCGAGGTGCACAAAACTCTGAAGCACCAGTTGTAGGCAGTGTATGATGAGATTTTTAAGTCTAACTCGAGATCTTGAGAGAGAATATGATAAATATGTCTGTTGCAGTGCGGACCCATGCCTCCTATACTGAAGCGAACCAGTGATAAATGATACTCCACCAGTTATATGAATATTGGTGTCGGTATCGTGACACACTGATTACTAGAATACAAAAGTGAAGGAGACATCCGGCTTCTGAATAAGGATGTGGTTGTACGGTAGATGAAGAAGAAAGTGAATGGTGTCCTTATGGCCACCAAATCAATGGTTATGAGGAGGTTATTTGATGACAATTTCAGGGATCACTGCTCCCCGCTGCCCGGTTCCAATCCAGGCTTCCTGAGGGCCTGACCAATCAGTCTGTTAGTGCTAGCTGCACGTAGTCCGGCATAGGCACTACATCCCGTCTGATCAAGAACTGACATGAAGCACTTAACAAGTTCCTTCTGAAGACAGGTAGGGATCTGTTGGTAATTTCTATTGTGCATGAAGGGTCTGTGTTGAAAAGTCTTGGTCCCTTTGCACTTATTGTGATATCTCTTAGTATACTCATTGTACTCTTGCTTTTCATTTGGGGGTATTTTGTACCTTCTGCCCTGCCTCTTACTTTCGTGGAAAGTGATCTGTGTGCAGATTTGGGACCAATCCCCTTAATATTTTCCAGGTGTAAATTATATATTCTTTTCGCTTACGTTGTAAGGAGTGTATTAGATCAGCCAGATCTTCCTCTGCGAATGTATAATAACCACACCCACATGTAAAGAAAAGAGAAAAAAAAACACGAAAATTTCTTGGCACCATCAACAGGAAGAGGAGGCTGCTATTTAAAATGTGCAACAAATACAGAGCAGAAAGAAAACGTAAAGCACTGCTTCCCGGACAGTAGTAGCTGTAGTGCAGTGGGTATATGCCACGCAATTTTTTGAGCATTCAACGAACTATATCACATGTTTAGCTTCTCTTCTTTAAAAATTGGTAAGTTATAAATAATCTCTCACATCGGCTACTACCCCCTCCCCCTCCCCCACCAACAGGGGGTCAACAACAAAAGACTGACGAATCTACATAACAACTGAACAACCATATCTAAAAAATTTCTACGGTCACAACAATTGGATTACCACAGGATTTTCTGACAGTTAAGCTACCGTGAAAAATCTCATGATGCGATATGTCCTCATATGTAGTGAGTCTTAGATTTATCTCACTGTTTTCAGATCCGCATCAGTCATTTAATTTACTAATATATTCTTGGTGAAGAGGGAAACCTGTGAACGTTACGCTCCTTTGAAACGAGGAGAGTAGTGGGTAACGAGGAGAGTAGTGGGTAACGAGGAGAGTAGTGGGTAACGAGGAGAGTAGTGGGTAACGAGGAGAGTAGTGGGTAACGAGGAGAGTAGTGGGTAACGAGGAGAGTAGTGGGTAACGAGGAGAGTAGTGGGTAACGAGGAGAGTAGTGGGTAACGAGGAGAGTAGTGGGTAACGAGGAGAGTAGCGGGTAACGAGGAGAGTAGTGGGTAACGAGGAGAGTAGTGGGCAACGAGGAGAGTAGTGGGTAACGAGGAGAGTAGTGGGTAACGAGGAGAGTAGCGGGTAACGAGGAGAGTAGTGGGTAACGAGAAGAGTAGTGGGTAACGAGGAGAGTAGTGGGTAACGAGGAGAGTAGCGGGTAACGAGGAGAGTAGTGGGTAACGAGGAGAGTAGCGGGTAACGAGTAGAGTAGTGGGTAACGAGGAGAGTAGTGGGTAACGAGGAGAGTAGCGGGTAACGAGGAGAGTAGTGGGTAACGAGGAGAGTAGTGGGTAACGAGGAGAGTAGTGGGTAACGAGGAGAGTAGTGGGTAACGAGGAGAGTAGTGGGTAACGAGGAGAGTAGCGGGTAACGAGGAGAGTAGTGGGTAACGAGGAGAGTAGTGGGTAACGAGGAGAGTAGCGGGTAACGAGGAGAGTAGTGGGTAACGAGGAGAGTAGTGGGTAACGAGGAGAGTAGTGGGTAACGAGGAGAGTAGTGGGTAACGAGGAGAGTAGTGGGTAACGAGGAGAGTAGTGGGTAACGAGGAGAGTAGTGGGTAACGAGGAGAGTAGTGGGTAACGAGGAGAGTAGTGGGTAACGAGGAGAGTAGTGGGTAACGAGAAGAGTAGTGGGTAACGAGGAGAGTAGTGGGTAACGAGGAGAGTAGTGGATAATTAGGTTTGATCCCATAAAAGGGAGAGTAGGTTCAGTTTTTTGGATCAAGAACACTTTGCTTGCCATCCAGGTATCGTCTGTGGAATAATTAAACCATTTAAATATAAATAAATCACGAAAGTTATACAAAATATCTTAGTAACTAGATTAAAAATGAAATGTCCTAGTACAATAAAATAGCTAAATCTAGCAATAGATCTTTCTGATGTAATGAAATAATCCCACAAAGATTTATGGATTATGAAACAAATAACCATTAATGTATTTGGTTATCAGTTGTAAGACTTTCCCTAGCAACCATGACGAGCCCAGCATTACTGACAAACTTCCCACTAACTAGGGATGGGGGGTAAGAAATGCTGTTTACATCAATAACACTAATTTTTTTAAGACGTAAAGCTGTTACGTTGAAAAACAAGAGTGTAACATCGGTAAGCTTGACACTTACTGCTCACATTATATTTTTTATCCGCAATGACGGATTGGCTTGACAGGATTGTGTGTCCTTCCGCCTTGAACAATGTGGGATTGGCAGCTGCGTCACAAATTACTACTAGAGGGCCGATGGTGAGGAGTTTAGTATCAGGTGGCAGCCAGGCAACAGAGTGCTTCCTGCGGCGGCGCACTCGTAGGTATCACGATGACTGTGCCAGTGGTGGAACAAGACTACTGAAGTTTGTTGTACAAGTTCTTATTCACGGGAATGTATTTTTTTCTCCCTCCCTCCCTTAACCTCGATGAAGTACAGTACTTGGGTATCTTTGTAAAAACGTTTTATCGGCTAGTGGCTTCCTCGTCTAGATTTTTTTTAATCTTGATAAAAAGAATTCATCTCTTGCCCACTCTCTAGACATGACCTACTTCCCCTAGTGGATTTTGTCCACCGGAGTCCCTTTTCAGTGCATATGCTGTACTTTTATCAAGATTGATGGACTAGACGCACCTGGTTGAGGGACCGATTACCTCAAACTACTGCTCATCTTCCACCGTTCTTCTGTGTATTGGACTGAGGAAATCACTGGCTGGCGAAGCGTTTCTGCAGTGCAGATACCCAAGTGTTGCACAAGTTTCTCATTCACCAACTCTTCTGTTTTTCTCTAATTTGTTTTTATGCAATACTGGATAAAGTAATAGAGGCAGGAGTCCTTACATAGTTTTAATAGACATGACAGAGCACGTAAGGTTAGGAAAGAGTTAATCCTGCAAGTGACATATTAAGAAAAAGGACCTGGAACAAAGATTTGACCTCCATTACCAGAAATAAGCGAGTTCATACTGGAATTCATCCCGAGCAAATGAAATGTAAAAATGGTAAGGAAACAGAGTATAGACTCCGGAAAAGCATCTTGGTGCATATAAACACATCAGAAAACGCAGATGTGTATACAGAACGCTTAACTTTAACAGCACCTTTGTGTGCTATTCCTGGAGACATCCACAACCATTTCATGAACTGGAACAGAAGGTAACTTAATCATCAAGGAAGTGGATCTGCACAGGACATGCCTAGAGTCCGCTATAATCAACACATCCAATGCCATTTCCCTAAATCAAGTTGGATTCCAGCTGGTAGAACCTTGAGCACATAACAGACATTGGGAGTTCAGAGACGTGACATAATGAACCAGTCACCTGCACTCGCTTGCACTTTTTCCCAGGTATATGAAGTGTGTAATTAGGTATCTCATATGAAGAACTTTTAAGTGGTTGCCAAAATTTTTGTTTCTTTTAAACTTTTCAATTTTATTTCGCTCGTAACTCGACAACTCATCCAATCGGTTTTCAATTTCGAACACCTGACTACGGTAACTATGGCTGGATTCTAGGAACAGTAAGCTAGTACTCATGCCTCGTGAACAATGTTGCCGAACCCATTCTCAGTATCCTGGAATGGCTCCCATTACTAAAAAAAATATTATCGGCATAATTTTAAGCGTTCTAAAACAAGCTCCTCCTAATTTGAGGACGGCAGACAGCAAAAACTTAGTATTCAAATTCAAATTCAAAGTTTATTCTCTATAAAGATTACAATGTTGAATTTACAGAATTTGGTTGTTGTGTGGTTTACATGTAGTTAAATAATGATTACAGAGTGTACCACTAGAACGCCTAGCATGGCTAGGCATTTCGGGCAAACTTAGTTTAATTCTTTGTTTTAAAATATTACAAATTATGAGGTAAGTTGGTATTATGGCTAAGTGACTAAATACATGTTTGTGAGTTTAGCAATGTGAATGCTTTTGTTTTGGCACAGTACATAGTTTCAGTATTGGAGTATCATAGGATTCATTATTTTAAGATTGAGATTAATATTTCTGTTTATGGTCAAATGGGTAAGTGAGTGTAAGTGTGAACCACCAGGTGGTATTCGTGTAGTTAGTTGATAGGGTGTATCAGGGAGATAAGATGTTTTCTAATGGTAGTTTTGAAGGTGATGAATGTGTCTGCAGTTCTAGAGTTCTCAGGTAGGGTGTTCCAGATTTTAGGGGCTTTGACATACATTGAATTTTTGTAAAGGTTTAGTCGGACACGGGGAATGTTGTAGAGATGTTTGTGTCTGGTGTTATGCCTGTGGGTTCTGTCACAACTATCAAGAAAGCGTTTTAGGTCAAGGTTAATATTGGAGTTTAAGGTCCTGTAGATGTAGATTGCACAGTAGTAAGTGTGGATGTACTGAACAGGGAGTTTAGATCTATGAAGAGTGGGGTGGTGTGTTGCCAGGGATGGGATTTAGTGATTATTCTTACTGCAGCTTTTTGTTGGGTTATTATTGGCTTTAGGTGTGTTGCTGCAGTTGATCCCCAAGAACAAATAGCATAGGTGAGGTATGGATAAATGAGTGGTATAGTGTGAGAAGGGCATTTTGCGGCACCTAGTATCGTATCTTGGAGAGGATCCCAACCGTTTTGGATACTTTTTTGGTTATGTGTTGGATATGGGTGCTGAAATTCAGGTTGTTGTCAAGGTATAGGCCTAGGAATTTGCCCTCATTATGTCTGGTAATTAGAGTGTTGTCGATCTTAATGTTAATTTGTGCATCTACCAAACATAATATAGCAGGTTTTGTCAGTGTTAAGCGTAAGTTTATTGGCTGTCATCCAAGTCGATATTTTGATCAGCTCCTCGTTGATCAGCTCGTGTTGAGGGTGGC
Organism: Cherax quadricarinatus; assembly: GCF_038502225.1. Taxonomy (NCBI): domain Eukaryota; kingdom Metazoa; phylum Arthropoda; class Malacostraca; order Decapoda; family Parastacidae; genus Cherax; species Cherax quadricarinatus. The sequence goes on from NC_091292.1 coordinate 58,058,141, forward strand.
AAGATTAGGGTGAGAGATGACATAAGTCGTGTCGTCAGCAAAGAGAATGGGTTTCAGGTGTTGGGATACGTTTGGAAGATCATTGATGTATATGAGGAAGAGCAGGGGACCAAGGACACTTCCCTGCGGAACTCCAGTATCAAGTGGCCGTGTTGTTGATGCTGTGTCTTTAATGGTGACATACTGATACCTATTAGTAAGGTAAGATTTGAAATAAGCAAGCGCATGGCCTCTTATACCGTAATGGTCAAGTTTGTGGAGTAGGATGTCGTGGTCTACTGTGTCAAAAGCTTTTCTTAGGTCAATAAAAATTCCTAGTGGATATTCCTTATTTTCCAATGCTGTGTAAAGCAGATCTAGCATTTTTATGATTGCATCATTAGTGCTTTTATTTTTCCTGAATCCAAATTGGCAGGGGTTGAGTATGTTTTGTGTTGTTATAAATGAATATAGTCTCCTGTGCACGAGTTTCTCAAAGATTTTGGATAGCAATGGTAAGTTTGATATTGGCCTATAGTTGTTTAAGTCTGTAGGGTCACCACCTTTATGTATTGGTGTAACCCTTGCCATCTTGAGTAGTTTCGGGAAGGTGCTAGTTTCTAGTGACTTGTTAAAAAGTAATGAAATAGCATGCGAAAGGATATGGGCCGCTCGCTTGTACAGTAATGGTGGGACATTAGACAGATTCCCTGAGTTGTTTTTAAGTGACTTTATAATCTCGGTGACTTCCGAGGGCTCAGTTGGTGCAAGATAGAAGGAATTTGGAAAATTCCCATCTAGGTAGTCCCCGGCATGGGCATTGGTATGTGGGATTTTATTGGCGAGATTAGATCCTATGGTTGAGAAGAAGTCGTTTATCTTGTTAGCTGTGTCAGTGGGATGTAGTGGTGTTTCATTAGGTTTAGTTAGGACAATATTCTTGGTTTTTTTCAGTTTGTGGGTCCCTAGAATCTGAGAGTGTTTTCCAAGTCTTTTTTATATCTCCTCTAGTGTCTGTGAATCTACTGGAGTAGTATAGTTGTTTGGCTTTCTTTATTACTTTGGTGAGAACTGATGAATAGTGTAGTAAGTGCAGATTTGCCCATTCTGTGTAAAATAGTGTGAATTTTTAAATTCCCGTAATTAAATTAGCCTCTTTAGAACGGCCTCAATATTTAACAGCTGAAACCTCTTGCGGCAAGGATAATATTGAATAGTGGGTTTTAGGACTCATTTACCTTTCAGTGATATATGAAGCTTGGGTCTGGTACTGGCGTGCCTAGAGGCGAGCGTACCTTACGGAGGGGCTGGGTTTGATTGATGTCTTGGGTACGGGAGTAAATTCTTGGGTAGTTTAGGGTAGGGGTGGTTTTGATAAGGACCTGCCTTGTATGGGCCAGTAGCCCATCTGCAGTGTTAGCCCATTCGTATGTTCTTATGTATCCAAGGGTTCCGATATACTGTCCTCAGGTTAACAATATAAAGGAGGACTCGTACTGCCTCGATTCGCCATCAGCATAGTCATTAGACCCGCATATTTCCTATACATAATCGATATTGTATATCAGTGGTATACAATACCGACAAGATGATGGATTAAACAAGTGTAACATCTAGGTATCTTTGTAGACGTTTTGTCTACAAGGTCCTGAGATGTTACAAACGTGGCTAATTCATTCTCATAGATAGTGTTGCAGTGTTAACCAGGTCTGTTGCAGAGTCTAGGGCATGCGGAAGATCCTTCTGCTGATGGGTAGCAACAGTAATTGTTGCAGCTCGAAGGCCCAACTAAGGTATTTGGATAGGATTGTGGTGTAACGGTAACGTGATGACCTCACACCTGTGGTGCCGTCCCTCACACCTGTGGTGCCGTCCCTCACACCTGTGGTGACGTCCTTCACACCTGTGGTGACGTCCTTCACACCCGTGGTGGTGTCCCTCACAACTGTGGTGCCCTACCTCACAACTGTGGTGCCCTACCTCACACCTGTGGTGCCCTACCTCACACCTGTGGTGCCCTACCTCACACCTGTGGTGAACTACCTCACGCCTGTGGTGACGTCCCTCACACCTGTGGTGACGTCCCTCACACCTGTGGTGACGTCCTTCACACCTGTGGTGACGTCCTTCACACCTGTGGTGACGTCCTTCACACCTGTGGTGCCGTCCCTCACACCTGTGGTGACGTCCTTCACACCTGTGGTGACGTCCTTCACACCTGTGGTGACGTCCTTCACACCTGTGGTGCCGTCCCTCACACCTGTGGTGACGTCCTTCACACCTGTGGTGACGTCCTTCTCACCTGTGGTGACGTCCTTCACACCTGTGGTGCCGTCCCTCACACCTGTGGTGCCGTCCCTCACCTGTGGTGACGTCCCTCACACCTGTGGTGACGTCCTTCACACCCGTGGTGGTGTCCCTCACAACTGTGGTGCCCTACCTCACAACTGTGGTGCCCTACCTCACACCTGTGGTGCCCTACCTCACACCTGTGGTGAACTACCTCACGCCTGTGGTGACGTCCCTCACACCTGTGGTGACGTCCCTTACACCTGTGGTGACGTCCTTCACACCTGTGGTGACGTCCTTCACACCTGTGGTGACGTCCTTCACACCTGTGGTGACGTCCCTCACACCTGTGGTGACGTCCTTCACACCTGTGGTGACGTCCTTCACACCTGTGGTGACGTCCTTCACACCTGTGGTGCCGTCCCTCACACCTGTGGTGACGTCCTTCACACCTGTGGTGACGTCCTTCTCACCTGTGGTGACGTCCTTCACACCTGTGATGCCGTCCCTCACACCTGTGGTGCCGTCCCTCACACCTGTGGTGACGTCCCTCACACCTGTGGTGACGTCCCTCACACCTGTGGTGACGTCCTTCACACCTGTGGTGACGTCCTTCACACCCGTGGTGGTGTCCCTCACAACTGTGGTGCCCTACCTCACAACTGTGGTGCCCTACCTCACACCTGTGGTGCCCTAGCTCACACCTGTTGTGAACTACCTCACGCCTGTGGTGACGTCCCTCACACCTGTGGTGACGTCCCTCACACCTGTGGTGAACTGCCTCACGCCTGTGGTGACGTCCCTCACACCTGTGGAGAACTACCTCACACCTGTGGTGATCTATCTCACACCTGTGGTGAACTACCTCACGCCTGTGGTGACGTCCCTCACACCTGTGGTGACGTCCCTCACACCTGTGGTGAACTACCTCACACCTGTGGTGACGTCTCTCACACCTGTGGTGACCTACCTCACACCTGTGATGCCGTCCCTCACGCCTGTGGTGACCTACCTCACACCTGTGGTGAACTACCTCTCGCCTGTGGTGACATCCCTCACACCTGTGGTGACCTACCTCACACCTGTGGTGAACTACCTCACACCTGTGGTGAACTACCTCACGCCTGTGGTGACGTCTCTCACACCTGTGGTGACCTACCTCACACCTGTGGTGAACTGCCTCACGCCTGTGGTGACGTCCCTCACACCTGTGGTGACGTCTCTCACACCTGTGGTGACCTACCTCACGCCTGTGATGCCGTCCCTCACGCCTGTGGTGACCTACCTCACACCTGTGGTGAACTACCTCACACCTGTGGTGAACTACCTCACACCTGTGGTGACGTCTCACACCTGTGGTGACGTCTCTCACACCTGTGGTGACGTCCCTCACACCTGTGGTGACGTCTCTCACACCTGTGGTGACCTACCTCACACCTGTGATGCCGTCCCTCACGCCTATGGTGACCTACGTCACACCTGTGGTGACCTGCCTCACACCTGTGGTGACGTCCCTCCCACCTGTGGTGACGTCGCATCGAGGCGCACACAAATCTTCCCTCATCATGTTTTGTTCAGTTTTTCTAAGGTTTCCGTCTTCGAATGGTCATCATGTTATTGTAAATTTGGTTTAAAAATACTTTTACAAATAACTTTATAAATGTTCATAATTCTTTGGTTAGGATGACGGTTGAAGCTGTCTTGGACAGGTGTGTGTGTGTGTGTGTGTGTGTGTGTGTGTGTGTGTGTGTGTGTGTGTGTGTGTGTGTGTGTGTGTCTGTCTGTCTGTCTGTAAATATTATAAATTCCGTCATAAGACTGAAGAGTGTAGTTGGAGCGCAGCTGCATCATCAGTCATGAAGTCAGTGGAGCACGGATGTCACCCTGCTCGTCCATGCGGGAGATTACCTCCTTGTAATGCTTGTTTTACGTCACTTCAGCTCAAGTTTATAGACCATAATGACATTCATGCGTGACTATATTGATGCTCAGTGCCACGCTCAGCCTCTCACTCGATTCTGGTTTCCGTTTGTGGGTGATATTCCTGGAAATTTTGGTCACCTGTTTTTGTGGCTATAATTTTTGCCATTGTATATATATTACTGAACTGTTATATTTTGTCTTTTTAAACTGACGTTTAAAAAAACATTTTACATGAGAGTTTGAGAGATTCCGTCACTTTTTTTTCGCAATCTAACAGATGTTTGTTCTAGTTGGTTTATAGCCGAACTCTTGCGTGGTGGCTTGGGGAAATATCTGTACTCTTTATTCCATTTACTCTATGATTTCAGAGTAATGAGTGGCTGTCTTGCTTGCATGATTCAGCCAGTGGATTTTTTCATAGTTATTATAGACTAAAATTTCACCTTCAGAATCTCCACATCATCAATGACGGCTAAGTGTCTTTCATTCATACTGTCGCCAGTTGCTGTCGTTACGTTGTGCTGTCGACTGGTTTCTTAGCGGCAAATGTAAATCTGTTATCGAAGACTTAGACGCTTGTACGACATCTGCGTATATTTATTTGTAGACTTTGGCCATCCAGTGGTTTTTATCAATACAAGGACAAAATGTGAAGGCTGTAGAACTATATTCAAAAGTAATCAGTCCCTCAGTCTTGGAGTTGGTGAAGAGCACCGTAGTCTTGAAGAATTTGTGGGACTGATTGCCACGTCTTTTGTATATAGTTCTACATTCTTCACATTTATGTCCTTGTATTGATAAAGCCACAGGATGTCGAAACGTCTACAATGATACCCAGATGTTGCACGTGTGTCTAATTCTTCATCTTGTCGGTACTGTACAGGTTGACCTAAAAGTCTGGATACATCAGCGAAATTGCATTGTGTAATAATTATACAATAATTTTAATGAATAATATCTTCATGTTGTCCACGATTAGCGATGCAAAATTCAACGCGCTTTGCAAGATTCACATGAACACGATGCAGTAACTCCGGTAGCTGCGGGAGAAACAGAATTTTAGTAATATTTCCTGTGTCCAGACTTCTGGGTTACCTTGTATACTATTTATGTACAAAGCTGTTATCACCTGCCCCAGACAGACGCACTGACAGTTCAGTGACTGATTATCCTCAAGGTACTGAACATCTTTCATTTAAAGGTTAGTCTGCCTTCATCTAAATCGTTGTGGGATTTAGGGATGAGGTTCATAAGGCAGTGAAAGAATCACACTCGCCTGTAGAACGCCGGCTCATATTGAGTATCCTTCAGATACTACGTCATTAATAGCTTCACAAGGGCGCCAGTTTTGATAGTAATTGTTAAGGAGATGTAAAAGGGAGATTCAAAGTGTTTATAAATATTCCCAAAGACTATGGTATTATACATGGTGAAAAGTAACAATAGCAGTTGATCTGCTTCATTCACTGACTGGTGCCAAGAGATCAGCTGGGAAGCGACTTTTTCTCTAAAACATATTGTCACAGCAACGAACGGTCAGTAAATATGAATTGCAACTACATTCTCTCCCCACACAAAT
>NC_091292.1:58068910-58202412 GCF_038502225.1 Cherax quadricarinatus
GATGTTCCAGAGATTGAACACAGTAACAAGGGAACACAGTTGGAAGCTGAAGACACAGATGAATCACAGGGATGTTAGGAAGTATTTCTTCAGCCACAGAGTAGTCAGTAAGTGGAATAGTTTGGGAAGCGATGTAGTGGAGGCAGGATCCATACATAGCTTTAAGCAGAGGTATGATAAAGCTCACGGCTCAGGGAGAGTGACCTAGTAGCGATCAGTGAAGAGGCGGGGGCCAGGAGCTCGGACTCGACCCCCGCAACCTCAACTAGGTGAGTACAACTAGGTGTGTACACACACACACACACACACACGGGGCCAGGAGCTGAATTTCGACCACTGCAACCACAATTAGGTGAGTACACACACACACCACACACACACACACACATACCACACACACGCCACACATACACTACACACACACTACACACACACACCACACACACCACACACACACCACACACACCACACACACACACACCACACACACACATAAAGTCATGAAGCTTGGGGAGGGGCAAAGAAGACCGCAGACAGAGTATAGGCTAGGTGGACAAAGACTACAGACCTCACTCAGGGAGAAAGACCTTGGGGTGACCATAACACAGAGCACATCACCGGAGGCACACATCAACTAAATAACTGCTGCAGCATACGGGCGCCTGGCAAACCTGAGAATAGCGTTCCGATACCTTAATAAGGAATCGTTCAAGACACTGTACACTGTGTATGTTAGGCCCATACTGGAGTATGCAGCACCAGTCTGGAACCCACACCTGGTCAAGCACGTCAAGAAGTTAGAGAAAGTACAAAGGTTTGCAACAAGGCTAGTCCCAGAGCTCAGGGGAATGTCGTACGAGGAAAGGTTGATGGAAATCGGACTGACGACACTGGAGGACAGAAGGGTCAGGGGAGACATGATAACGACATACAAGATACTGCGGGGAATAGACAAGGTGGACAGAGATAGGATGTTCCAGAGAGGGGACACAGGAACAAGGGGTCACAACTGGAAGCTGAAGACTCAGACGAGTCACAGGGACGTTAGGAAGTATTTCTTCAGTCATAGAGTTGTCAGGAAGTGGAATAGCCTAGCAAGTGAAGTAGTGGAGGCAGGAACCATACATAGTTTTAAGAAGAGGTATGATACAGCTCAGGAAGCAGAGAGAGGGAGGACCTAGTAGCGATCAGTGAAGAGGCGGGGCCAGGAGCTGAGTCTCGACCCCTGCAACCACAATTAGGTGAGTACAATTAGGTGAGTACACACAAATACACACAAGACTCTGTACACCATATATGTACGTCAGGCCATACTGTATGCAGCACCAATTTGGAATCCACACCTGGTCAAGCACATCAAGAAATTAGGGACAGTGCAAAGGTTTGCAACAAGCCTATTCCTAGAGCTAAGGGAATTGTCCAATGAAGAAAGGTTAAGAGAAATTGCCCTGACGACACTGGAGGACAGGAGGGTCAGAGGAGACATGATAACGACATATAAAATACTGAGTGGAATAGACAGGATGTTCCAGAGATGGGACACAGAAACAAGGGGTCACAGTTGGAAATTGAAGACTGAGATGAGTCAAAGGGATGTTATGAAATATTTCTTCAGCCATAGAGTTGTCAGGAAGTGGAAGAGCCTAGAAAATGACGTAGTGGAGGCGGAAATCATACATAGTTTTAAGATGACGTTTGATAAGCTCATGGAGCAGGGAGAGAGAGGACCTTGTAGCAAGCAGTGAAGAAGCGGAGCCAGGAGCTAAGACTCGACCCCTGCAACCACAAATAGGTGAGTACAAATAGGTAAATGTACACACACACACACACACACACACACACACACACACACACACATACACACACACACACACACACACACACACACACAGAAACAAGGGGACAGAATTGGAAGCTGAAAACCCAGATGAGCCATAGGGATGTTAGGAAGTATTTATTTAGTCTTAAAGTTGTCAGGAACTGGAATAATCTGGAGAGTGAAGTAGTGGAAGCAAGTTCCATAAATAACTTTAAGAAGAGGTATGACAAATATCATGGAGCAGGGAGAGAGTGAATTAGTATCGACCAGTGAAGAGGCGGGGCCATGAGCTATGACTCGACCCTTGCAACCACATATAGGTGAGTACAGGGCACCGCCCTGGTTCTCACGTGAGCCAGGCAGCAGTAGGGAGTGAATAAAGAGATGGATGCATTGACTCCCTACCAGCACTGCAATTTGCTTTAACGGTCATCATGTTTTTTTAACCTTAAAGTAAAAAAAAACAAATAGCACTGTGAGAATCTCAATCTCTCTCTCTCTCTCTCTCTCTCTCTCTCTCTCTCTCTCTCTCTCTCTCTCTCTCTCTCTCTCTCTCTCTCTCTCTCTCTCTCTCTCTCTCTCTCTCTCTTTACACAGGATTTGACAGAGTTAAGAATTCCTAGCTTTATTGACAAGCTAGGAGCTGTTACCTACATCAGTTCATTTGAAAGTATTTTTATTGTTATGAGACATACAAGTAGGGAACAGGATGAAGTTGGAGCCATCTGCGGGCCAGTATTTTCATCCGATCGACTGACTTTATCTCACTGACATCATAATGCTGTACGAATGTGTTCCATACTCGAGTTATACTGGGGATAAATGATCTCAGATGAAGTGATGTTCTGGAGAAGGGTACAGCCAAAGTGAAGTTGCTGCTGTCTGCCCGTCTTGTGGTATAGAAGCTTGCTTCACGCTGGCCTGCCTCTCTCTCTCTCTCTCTCTCTCTCTCTCTCTCTCTCTCTCTCTGTCTTTCCATTTTTTTAGCTTTCTCTCCATGTCTGTTTCCCTCTCCTTGGCCTATATTTTCTTTCCACGTCCCTCTCTCTAGCTTTATCTCCGTGTCTCTTGTTCTCTTTCCCTCCTCCATGTCTTCCTTTCTCCTTCCCTTCCTGCTTCCATGTACCTCCCTCTCTTTCCTCTTTCTTCCCTTTCAATAAATTTCCCTTCCCCTCCCTCTATCCTTCCCCTCCCACTCCCCCTTTCCTCTCTCCTTCCCACTCCCTCAGCAAATTCATCTTTTCACCTGCTTGTTACAGACCTTCTTTACAAGTCACGTACTGCAGTATCTTGTTATCTTAGTTCGTCTCAGGTGTCCTTGATGTCAAACAATTGATCTTAGTTCAACTCCGGTGTCCTTGATGTCAAAAATTTTCGTTTAAACCTGTTACTTGGAATCCATTTCATACTAGAACATCAGTTACTGAGATGTTAGTCAAGTTAGAACAACCTGTGTATTGCTAGTTAAAAGGACACAAATGCAACTAATGTGTCATTATGTTGTGGCAACGTTTCGCTCTCCAGGAGCTTTATCAAGCAGTTATTAATACAACCTGTGTATTACAAACACTAGTGACAGAGGTGGTAGTAATAGTTACCCTTGTTTTAGAAACTGTGTAAATAAATATGGCAGCCTTGATTTATTATGGACTGTAGTATAGTTATTGTTTACTAGTTAAGACATGAGAGTTTCCCACTAGCAGTTTCACTACTAGGAAGATCTTTAATAGTTTACCACAGTCAGCATTAAAAACTCTTTGTCTACTCTTAAAAAAACTCAGTATTAAAAATTCTCATTCAGTCAGCTGCATTTTTAGGAGTTCATCCATCAAGATTGATGGACTGAACACATTGATTTCAGGCTAAGGGACTGATTACCTCAAATTTCTCCTCTATTTCCACCGTTCTTTGTATTGGACTGATGAAGCCAATGTGTGGTGCAACGTTACCTCACAATAGATTGTAAAATGTTGCTCAAGTGTCTCATTCTTCAACTTGTCGGATTTCTAAAACATTTTTTCACAACCGAGATCCTCTTCGGTAAAATTAAAAAAAAAAAATACGAGTAACGGTTTGTGTGTTATGTGCTTATTCAGCCACTGGAATGTGCGTAGTAAATTTGCGTTACTAGGAGCGTGTTTACACTTCAACATATTGGGACTTTAGTGTGAAGAAGACTGCATCTCTGGAACACTTAAGGGGCACATCAGTTTCCCCGTTTTCTAAAAAAAAAAAAATTATTTTCCCCCTATAATCTACCTTGTCCATAATTACTGTCGCATTTGTTTTGTCTGATTTCGTAAAGTGAAATCTAGTAAATTTCCTTAATTCATTGTATAACTTAAAAAATGTTTGAGGACAGTTGTGTTGGAGAGGTCTGAGCAGAGGTCACACCTATCCAACATACGAGGTGGTTGTTACTAAATTTGTTTATTCTGTCGTCCTTATTATGTGCTTTGAAAAAAGTGCTTTAAATTACCCAGGGCAGGACGAGACATGTGGCCACGTCTCGTTACACCTGTTTCCCTAGTTGAGCTGGCAGTAAATATGTACCTGTGTGTTACTGCTACGGGTAGCATCCGGGCGGGAGGGAAGTGTTATTCTTGTGGGTCGCATCCTGGGGGAAAAGGAGTGGTTTTATGTATGTGCTTTCCAAAGGTATGAAAATTGTAACAACATTCGGGACCGTTTGTGTAACCTCCACAAAATGTCTGTTAACAGTTCGCAAACGGGCGAAATTATTTACAAATATTATCTTTCAGTCCACCGTAGGATTGGAACCTACAAACACTGCTTCAATGTACGTAGCACTTAAGCCACTCTGCCGGATCCCAGCTGCCGAAGTGGCGTAAATACTACGTACCTTGATGCAGTGTGTGTAGGTTCGAATCCTGCCGTGGAACGAGAGATAACGCATGTATTATTGTGTGAGAACTCACACAGTGCGCTTTCATGTGCTTACACACACATCTTCTGAAGGTTTGTAAGCAAATAAAAGCGCCCAGGTTATATTTCCTATTTTCACTGTGGCATTTTTACATGTATCAGTGTGGGAGAGAGGATCTGGCAGCAGCTGGGATGACACTCGCTCACCTGTCAAGCTTATACCGTTACATACATTTGTACGAACAAAAAAAAAAGTGAAATATTTGTGTAACATAAACCAGGGCCATCGGTATAATGTGAAAACGAGCGTTATATTAGGTTGCATGCTTTGCTGTCGGTGATGACCTATGGGAGGAGGCGGTGCAAATGTGGCAGGACGTGTAACTGCGCGTTGTGACGTGCAGCTGCGTGTTGTGACGTGCCGGGAGGTGTAACGTTCAAGGAGGTCTCATGATGTGTTGTGACATGCAGGGAAGTGACGTGACGGGTTGCGACGTGCACTGAAGTGACATGACGTGCTGCGACGTGCAGGGAAATGTAACACGCACAGACGTGTCATGGCATGCACGGAGGAGTCGTGATGTGCAGGAAGTGTCGTGACGTGTCGTGACATGTCATAACCACACGCAAGGAGATGTCATGACCACGCTGCACGCGCGTTAACCTGCGCGTGGCGGGACTGAACGCAGCTAACGAGAAAATGAGCCGCGGGTGACTGCTACACACTCTGGTTATTCACCAGGCTTTTGTCAGGACGGCTTTTAACCATCGATCGAGCAATTATCCTCTCGGGATAGGGGTGAAACTACTTACCTGCCGTGTGTGTGTGTGGTCACAGGGGTGGCTTTGGGCGTGGGTTGTGTACTGTATGGGAGGTTATGTGGGTGTGAGGGAGGTTACGTGGGTGTGAGGGAGGTTACGTGGGTGTGAGGGAGGTTACGTGGGTGTGAGGGAGGTTACGTGGGTGTGAGGGAGGTTACGTGGATGTGAGGGAGGTTACGTGGGTGTGAGGGAGGTTAAGTGGGTGAGGGAAGTTACGTGGGTGTGAGGGAGGTTACGTGGGCGTGAAGGAGGTTACGTGGGTATGAGGGAGGTTACGTGGGTGTGAGGGAGGTTACGTGGGTGTGAGGGAGGTTACGTGGGCGTGAGGGAGGTTACGTGGGTGTGAGGGAGGTTACGTGAGTGTGAGGGAGGTTACGTGGGCGTGAGGGAGGTTACGTGGGTATGAGGAGGTTACGTGGGTGTGAGGGAGGTTACGTGAGTGTGAGGGAGGTTACGTGGGTATGAGGAGGTTACGTGGGTGTGAGGGAGGTTACGTGGGTGTGAGGGAGGTTACGTGGGTGTGAGGGAGGTTACGTGGGTGTGAGGGAGGTTACGTGGGTGTGAGGGAGATTTTTACCGCGCAAGTTTTAACCTCAAGTAATTTTTAATTACCCAAGTTGTGTACAACATGTACAAGCAAGTTACATACATAACTCCAAAGACGTGATGTCACCTGGAGTTTAAAACAAATATTTTTGTCCTCCAAATTTCTAGATTCGAATGTTCTCTTAGACTAAGGGTTCTCCTTGCAATTTTTATTTCGGACGTTTGAATGCAAAGTGTTGTTCAGGACCTCCCCGTGAGTGGTTCTCGGTCATGCTATTTTGGAAACAATGAATATTTGTAGGAAATCTGAATCAGAGGATAATGTTGTCATATAGTATATTACATGCGGATCTATAGAGTATTATATAGTTGTCGTAGATAAAATTGAGATCCAAACACGGCTTTTATCTGGGAGGTCCAAGATCCAAGTAGTTTTTGTCATTCAAGTTACAGAGTCTAGAAGGTTTTGATTTTTGTGTGTGTATCGAAACACGTTTTAACTTTGGACATGTTAAATCTTAGTGAATTTAAGCTTAATGAAGATTCCAGGTCATACACAAATAACCAGCATAAAGGAGAATGAAACTTACCAAGATGTTTCGGTCAGATTTAAACCATCAACCAGTCACACTAACACACGAAGGTAAGGGAGGCAGCATATATATAATATATATATATATATATATATATATATATATATATATATATATATATATATATATGTATATATATATATATATATGTGTGTGTGTGTGCCGTGCCGAATAGGTAAAGTTGGTCAGTTAGCAAGAACGTGTTTAAAATTAAGTCCTCTCTAAAAATTTCTCTTATACGTTTAAATATATATTTTTTTCATTTATATTAATGTAACAATTAATAATTTTGTACCAAAAGAACCTTAGAAAACTTACCTAACCGTATTATAACAAGTGCAATTTAATTTAGCCTAATCCAACTAAATATATTTTATATAACTTTATAATAATTTAAGAATAAACAAACACAACGAAATATATTTTTTTCGTTAGGCTCAGAATGATTTTTGCGAAATTATTGCATACACAAATTTTCGCTTGCCTTGGTAATGGAAGTAGTAGGTAGGAGTAGTGGAGGTGGCACAAGATGACAAAGTAGAGTGAAGCGAGGCGATAGCAACGTTACAGTCTGGAAATCTTGTGTTCGGGAAGTTGCAGAATATTCTAGTGGGTTTTATTAAGTCACAAAACAGAACTACCTGTCTGTGGCTTGATAAAACCCACCGTGTGGGCGAAACGTAGTCAATAAAGGATCAAATTATACTCCATTTTTTTTTTCATCATGTCGGTATTTTATACCATATATCAAGTTTAAGTATTTGGAACGTCCTCAGCAGCCCCGTATTCAACCAGTAACACTCTTGATACATGGTCTGTACTTGGGTAAAGTTAACAAGGTGAGACTCTACGCCGAGATGTTGATCACCGTAAGTCTCGGAATGTGTTCAGTCCATCATTCTTGAAGATTGGTGGACTGAACACATCGATTCCAGGCTGAGGTCCTCTTTAATTCAAACTTCTATTTCTACCGTTCTTCTTTGTATTGGACTGATAAAGCCACTGTGTGGAGAAACGTTTCCTCAATAAAGATTCCCAGATTTTTCACAAGTGTCTCATTCTTTAACTTGTTAGTTTTGTAAACCATTTATCACATGCTTCATCATGGACGTGCAAAGTATAGCTCCCGGGAGATGTGTTTTCTTATGTATATAAGCTAAGAATTTGTTTCTTTTTATCTAAACTCGATAGTTAATAAACCTTGACACTTATCTTCAAGGATCTCTGTATCAGGGAAGCAACGCTGTATAACCCTAGTGGGTTTAGCGCTCCTTTTTTATTATAACCAGTATGAAGAAAATTGGTTATTTTTAGCCGGTGTTTGTCTCATGAAAACGATAAAAAAAAACATAATTTCAAACAAATCACTGAACGGATGGGATTTGAAGTAGTTTTTAGGCCGGCATTGTCAAGTGGATGACGCACTCGCCTGCTAATACAGTTTTAGTGCTGTCTTGAAAAAGGTTCAACCTCGATCCATTCCGTGATTTATGTTTCTTTGTGTCCTTTATTTATTAAAAAAATATAAAAGACTGGTTAATACTTTGATGTTTCCAACATTTTGGCATAAATGTTCAAAAAAGTATTATAATCAATCTTATCATTATATATTCATCTTATTAGTCGTAGTTTATTTAGTTTATTGATGCTGAATGTCGTCTTATAAGTAAATCTCTAGTAGTTGAATATGATTGGTTTAGAGAAGGACCTGCGTAGTCTGGGCCAGTAGACCTGCTGCAGTGCTCCTCCATTCTTATGTTAAGCTGCAGTCAGGACACACCGGAGATTACACTGAACATTTTCAGTCACATCTAGCAGGGAAACTTGGGTCCAGAGTCACGTCTCTCCGACACCACACTCAAGCAACAACTTACCCCAAATATTTTCTTTTCGAATTCGGTAATGGCATGTGAGGCTCGGCTCTATGATCGTACTGGTTCCCAACCCGAGTGGCTTTTGGTGTTAGAGGAGTCACATGTGCTGCTTTGTGTGGAGGAGCAACACAAGGCTCCAACTGTTAGCTAGTCTTCTCTGGGCTTTCAAACTTTTCTTGAGTCAGTTTTCCCTTGTTATGTTTTTGTCAGCGTTATTAAGATTACTTATATAGAATATACTTTAGAAATCGTATTTGTTTAATAAAGTTCGTAGAATTACCGACAATATGTAAAATAAAAGGACACAAGTGCAACTAATGTGACATTTTATTATGGCAACGTTTCGCTCTCCAGGAGCTTTATCAAGCCTTGATAAAGCTCCTGGAGAGCGAAACGTTGCCATAATAAAATGTCACATTAGTTGCACTTGTGTACTTTTACTTTACGTATTTCTTTAATTTGGGTTATTTCTATTATGTATATATACACACATTTTTGTGTGTATTATAACAAGCACAATTTAATTTAACCTAATCCAATAATTTACAATAATTTAATAATAAACAAACAGTGAAAAATATTTTTTTCGTTAGGTTCAGTATGATTTTTACGAAATTATTGCATATACAAATTTTCGTTTGCCCTATTCGGCAGGTTTTACATATTCGCCACGACATATATAATAAAGAGCACACATACACACAGGAAGTTAAAAGGAAATTTGTATAATCCAGCTTCACATTGAGATAATTTTCAACAAACTAAAAAGAGTTTGGTTCACCAGGTGAGGTCAGGAGCAGGAATTAAAGACGGGTTGAGCAGTTCATTTTGAGAGAGGTGATGAAGGCAGCTTAACGGCACAACAAAGATTCTATGTTCTATAATTAGTTTTCTCTTCACCGTTCCATGGCTCCGTCCATTCAAATCAACTTTAAAATGGCATTCGTTATCTCTTATTTACATATTGAAAACTTTGCTAGCCATTTTAGTAAATTTCGATGACAGGCTTGGCTGAGGGGGAATTAAAATGGAAACTAACAACAGACAGGAAAGTGAAGTGAACAATTAACAAAAGCAGAAGTTTTCAAAAGGTACCAACCATCTTATATGTTCATGAGACTTTGGTGAATGTGGGTGAGGATCCGGGGGGGGGGGGGATTTTGCATGTGTACATTTACCTATTCTCAACTGTTTATGGTTGCAAGATTCGAGTTTCACCTCATTGTCCCGCTTCTCTACTACTGAGTTGACACTCTCCTGGCTGCCTGAGCTTTATTTACCTCTTAAACCTATGTATAGATCCTCCTTTTACCACTTCACAGAAAAAGTCGTTCCACCTCTTGTCAGTTCTAAGGCTAAAGATGTACTCCCTGAGATCCCTATTACTCACCTGTGTTTGCAACTTCCAGCTGCGCTGGCAGCTGCTCTTGTTTCAGTTGACTTGATTGCGGGTAGAAATTCACATGGTTCCTCTGCTCCCTCTCCCGGGATCCACGAAGAGACGTCTGGACCAATTACCATCGAGGTATCTAGCTCGTTCAGTAGTTTCTTCATCTCTCCGTGTGTCTCGTACCCGTTGGTTCACTCACTGATTCTCTGGCAGTGTTGTTGATTCCACTGAGAATACCTCCGCAAATTATGGCAGACTTCCTGGTCATTCCTAGTGAGCTCTGTCTGTCTTTCCTCAGCCTTCTTACCTTGTCCTTCCTTCATACTTGTGTTATTTTTTAACTTGGATGTGTAATAACTTTGTTTAAGGCGCACGAAAATCCCTCCCTATGAAAGCAAAAGACTCGGCAGGATATGTAATTTTCCCCGATGAAAAGCAGGGGTGCCACGTGTACACTGAGAGACAACACAATAAGTGTTCGCAACTGGGATGCAACTGTACAGTTGCATCCCAGCATGAATAAGGGGGATTATCAATAGCCCCCTGGCTGTCTTCAAGAAGGCACTGGACAGGCATCTAAAGTCAGTACCTGACCGACCGGGCTGTGGTTCGTACGTCAGCTTGCTTGCGGCCAGCAGTAACAGACAGGTTGATCAGACCCTGATCCACCATGAGGTCTGGTCTCAGACCGGGCCGCGGGAGCGTTGACCCCCGAAACCCTCTCCAGGTAAACTCCAGGTAAGGTTGGGATTTTGATGTCATTGTCACTGTTGTACAGCCTCTCTTGTGTACACTCACATGTATTCTCCAGTATGTGGTTACCAGTGACGAGTCTCAGTTCTTGTGTGCGTGTGCTCGCTTGCGCTTGTGTGTGTGCGCACGCGCGTGTATAACAATACACGAGTCCAGATCATCAACCATAATAAGGATCACAAGTTCCATTAGTGAGTTGGGAGGAAAAATCCCTTTTATATTCCGCCATGATTCTTCTCATTACGACTCTTGTTTTGTTCTTCACGGTCCTCTCTTGTTTGTGACACTTTCCAAACCCTCCGTCCTTAAGACCTAAAATCTTCATAACTAATCAAGGAACCATGACCCTTAATTCCCTTAGTGGGTTGTGACTTTCTTGCACCACTTAGTCTCAGCGTCCCCTGATATGTTTTCGCCTTGAGTGATATGTGAATAACAGCAATAGAGACGAAAGTTGTATTTACTTTGAGTCTCTCTCTCGATCTAATGGACACGGGAGTCCCCCTCTGCCTTCCTGGCGAGATGTTGAAAATCTTGCTTTAATTGTGGCTGTGGGTTGGCCGAGTCAAGGACAATAAGCACCAGGAATAACCAGCAATTACAGCCAGACAGACCAACCGGAGGAGGGGTCGAGAATTTATTGATCAACTGATGAACAGTGGAGTAGTCAGCTGCTGAAATGTACACTGCCACCAGACCAGTGGTACCACCGTGTGCTACCATTCCAGTGGTACCACCGTGTACTACCATAAGTGGTACCACCGTGCGCTACCATACCAGTGGTACTACTGTGTGCTACCATACCAGTGGTACCACCGTGTACTACCATAAGTGGTATCACCGTGTACTACCATACCAGTGGTACCACCGTGCGCTATCATACCAGTGGTGCTACCGTGTGCTACCATACCAGTGGTACTACCGTGTGCTACCATACCATTGGTACCACCGTGTGCCACCATACCAGTGGTACCACCGTGTGCCACCATACCAGTGGTACCACCGTGTGCCACCATACCAGTGGTACCACCGTGTGCCACCATACCAGTGGTACCACCGTGTGCTACCATACCAGTGGTACCACCGTGTGCCACCATAACAGTGGTACCACCATGTTACCAAACTAGTGGTACGTCAATGTGCTACCATACCAGTGGTACCACCGTGTGCTACCATGCTAGTGGTACCGCCGTGCGTTACCATACCAGTGGCACCACCGTGTGCTACCATACCAGTGGCACCACCGTGTGCTACCATACCAGTGGTACCACCGTGTGCTACCATACCAGTGGTACCACCATGTGCTACCATACCAGTGGTACCACCATGTGCTACCATACCACTGGTACCACCGTGTGCTACCATAACACTGGTACCACCGTGTGCTACCATACCAGTGGTACCACCGTGTGCTACCATACCACTGGTACCACCGTGTGCTACCATAACACTGGTACCACCGTGTACTACCATAAGTGGTACCACCGTATACTACCATAAGTGGTACCACCATGTATTATCAGTGGTACTACCGTGTGCTACCATACCAGTGGTACCACCGTGTGCTACCATACCAATGGTACCACCGTGTGCTACCATACCAGTGGTACCACCGTGTGCTACCATACCAGTGGTACCACCGTGTGCTACCATACCAGTGGTATCACCGTGCGCTACCATACCAGTGGTACTACCGTGTGCTACCATAACAGTGGTACCACCGTGTGCTACGATAACAGTGGTACCACCGTGTGCTACCATACTAGTGGTACCACCGTGTGCTACCATACCAGTGGTACCACCGTGTGCTACCATACCAGTGGTACCACCGTGTACTACCTGACCAGTGGTACCACCATGTGCTACCACGACTAGTAGTATCATGTGCTACCAGACCAGTAGTACCATCAAATGTATTATCGTTTATCTGACCAGCTGTTCTTTGACGTGTTGCCAATGTTCAGCAGTGGGTGCAGGTGTTAGCAGTGTTGCCAGTGTTCAGCAATGGGTGCAGGTGTTAGCAGTGTTGCCAGTGTTCAGCAGTGGATGCAGGTGTTAGCAGTGTTACCAATGTTCAGGAATGAGTGCAGGTGTTATCAGTGCTGCCAATGTTCACTAGTGAGTGCAGGTGTTAACAGTGTTGCCAGACTAGTGGTAGCATCATGCAGTGGTGCCATGTCTACCATAGAGTTATATTCTCTTTCCAAATTAAGTGATTATTAGTTGAATTACTATTAACGGCTTTAATCATCATTATATATTTATATGGAATATGACAGTAAAGCCTAACAATTCGCAAACAGGCTATATTATTTACAAACATTGTCTCTACGTCCACAGCAGGACTCGAACCTGCAAACTCTGGATCAGAGCCCACAGTACTTTACCACGAAGCCAGACCCCAGATAAGTATGGGCGCCTAGCCGGAGCTAGACGATGTTTTCCCATACCCCGAAGCACCAGGCTCGTTTTCGAAGTTATTTCATCAAATCCTGCCACATGCAGTGGACAACGAAAATATTTGAAATGCTTAACAGTTCGCAAACAGGCGAAATGACAGTAAAACTAATAAGACAGGCCGAAATACCTGGTTGCTTTCGCATGTTTCCCCGCACATCTTCGAAGGATGTAATTTCTCTGATAATGTTTTTTTTCAGTCATGGTTATATACCGAGGTCTTCCCATGCATCCGTACGTTAAATAATATCATAATTTCTATAAATTTCTTCAGTAAATGTAAAATAATTTAAGAATTTATTGAAATTTCTGAAGCATATGCTCAAGATTTATTTGCCTATTCCACCCATGAATCAGTGTTATGTTGTAAATAGGTCACCACCAGTGTTATGTTGTAAATAGGTCACCACCAGTGTTATGTTGTAAATAGGTCACCGCCAGTGTTGTGTTGTAAATAGGTCACCGCCAGTGTTATGTTGTAAATAGGTCACCACCAGTGTAATGTTGTAAATAGGTCACCGCCAGTGTTATGTTGTAAATAGGTCACCGCCAGTGTTATGTTGTAAATAGGTCACCACCAGTGTTATGTTGTAAATAGGTCACTACCAGTGTTATGTTGTAAGTAGGTCACCATCAGTGTTATGTTGTAAATAGGTCACCACCAGTGTTATGTTGTAAATAGGTCACCACCAGTGTTATGTTGTAAATAGGTCACCACCAGTGTGTTGTGTTGTTAATAAGTCACCACAACACGAGAGTCTTTGATTATCACTACCTGTACTTTATATCTTTCAACGAGTACGCCAGTTAGCAACCTTCATCTTTTACAACCCCGAACGCTGGGTCACCTTAAAGTCTTGTTAGGGTGTGTGTGTGTGTACTCGCCTAGTTGTACTCACCTAGTTGAGGTTGTAGGGGTCGAGTCCCAGCTCCTGGCCTCGCCTCTTCATTGGTCGCTACTAGGTCATTCTCCCTGAACCGTGAGCTTTATCATACCTCTGCTTAAAGCTATGTATGGATCCTGCCTCCACTACATCGCTTCCCAAACTATTCCACTTCCTGACTACTCTGTGGCTGAAGTACTTCCTAACATCCCTGTGATTCATCTGTGTCTTCAACTTCCAACTGTGTCCCCTTGTTGCTGTGTCCCATCTCTGGAACATCCTGTCTTTGTCCACCTTGTCAATTCCTCTCAGTATTTTGTATGTCGTTATCATGTCCCCTTTATCTCTTCTGTCCTCCAGTGTCGTCAGGTCGATTTCCCTTAACCTCTCCTCGTAGGACATAACCCTTAGCTCTGGGACTAGTCTTGTTGCAAACCTTTGCACTTTCTCTAGTTTATTTACGTGCTTGGCTAGGTGTGTGTGTGTGTGTGTGTGTGTGTGTGTGTGTATGTATGTACTCACCTATATGTGATTGCAGGGGTCGATTCATAACTCCTTGTCCCGCTTCTTCACTGGTCGATACTAATTCACACTCTCCCTGCTCCCTGATCTTTGTCATACCTCTTCCTAAAGCTATTTATGGAACTTGCTTCCACTACTTCACTCTCCAGATTATTCCAGTTCCTGACAACTCTAAGACTAAAGAAATACTTCCTAACATCCCTATGACTCATCTGGGTTTTCATCTTCCAATTGTGTCCCCTTGTTTCTGTATCCCATCTCTGAAACATTCGATTCTTGTCCACCTTGTCAATGCCTCTCAGTATTTTATACGTTATCATCATGTCCCCTCTTTCCCTCCTATCCTCTAGTGTCATCATGTTGAGTTCCCTTAACCTCTCCTCATAAGACATGCCCCTCAGTTCCGGGACTAATCGTGTTGCAAATATTTTGCACTTTCTCCAATTTCGTGACGTGTTTGACTATGTGAGGGTTCCATACAGGCGCTGCATATTCCAATATAGGCCTGATGTACACGGTGTACAATGTCCTGAATGACTCCTTACTCAGATGTTTAAACGCCAATCTCAGGTTTGCCAATCTCCCATATGCTGCAGCAGTTATTTGATTGATGTTTGCCTCAGGGGACATTTTCGTCATAATGCTTACCCCAAGATCCTTTTTTTTAATTGACGTTTGCAGCTGTTGGTTTCCTAACCTGTACTCCGTCTGCGGTCTTCTGTGTCCTTCCCCAATCTTCATGACCTTACACTTACTGAGGCTAAACTCCAGGAGCCATTTGTCGGACCATACTTGTAGTTTGTCCAGATCCCCTTGTAATCTTAACTGATTCTCGCCCACTTGTATTCTCCTCATCAGTTTCACATCATCAGCGAACATGACACTTCTGAATCTACTCCTTCCACCATGTCATTCACGTATACAAGAAACAGCACTGGACCTAGGACTGACCCTTGTGGAACCCCACTCCACACATGCGCCCACTCGTTGTTTCCTTCCTGTCAGGTATTCCCTGATCCATTGCAGTACCTTCCCTGTTATTCCTACCTGTTCCTCTAATTTTTGCACCAGTCTCTTGTGTAGTAGTGTGTCAAAAGCCTTCTTGCAGTCCAAAAAGGTGCAATATACCCATCCCTCTCTCTCCTGTCTTACTTCTGTTACCTTATCGTAGAACTCAAGTAGATTTGTGACACAGGATTTCCCATCTCTGAAGCCATGCTGACTATCATGTATGAGCACAATTTTTTCGATGTGTTCCACCACTCTTCTCCTGATAATCTTTTCTATGACTTTACATACTATACAAGTCAGTGACACCGGTCTGTAGTTTAACGCTCCCTGTGTGTGTGTGTGTGTGTGTGTGTGTGTGTGTGTGTGTGTGTGTGTGTGTGTGTGTGTGTGTGTGTGTGTAACCAGAGGTAGGGAGGCTACTGTTGTCTGGGAGGAGTGTCAGTTTCCCAACTGGATGTTTGTCAAAGACCCCAGTATATCTCTGCATAAATGGTAGGGCTGTTTCCCCTTACCTCTATATTTGCTCACTCACCTTCACGACAACACAACATTTCATGGACTCGGATTGAAGAATGTGATCATACGTCGTGATCATGATTTATGTAGCACGTGAGTGAATTACTCACGGCAGCACCAAGTTGGTATTGATATTGTAAGTTTCTTTAAAAACGATAGAAATGGAATAAGTGCTGAGTAACCAAAAGGTTCTGATGTTTACCAGTAAACATGTTTACCAGTAAACAACATGTTTACCAGTAAACAGCTTTGCAAAATAGTTAACGAATGCAGATAAAAATACTAAGGGACTTCAGTTTTCGTACCAAAGAAACGACGTCCACGTAACTGAACTGACATGGAGTTTCAAACTTGGTTCCAGGGTTGGTATTCACGGGATGGGCATCCCTTGGTGGTGTCCTACCCACCAGCCGCCCCCCCCCCTCGGCCCCCCTTCTAATTCCAGTCCACCCGCCCATAAAGTTTTGCTTTACAAACAGTGATGAATTGTCCTGAGGTCAATCTTTTTCATGTTCTTGTCCAATAGGAATGTCGTCAGGTTACTACCAGGTACTGGGAATGATGTCAGGTTACTACCAGGTACTGGGAATGATGCCAGGTTACTATCAGGTACTGGGAATGATGTCAGGTTACTACCAGGTACTGGGAATGATGCCAGGTTACTACCAGGTACTGGGAATGATGTCAGGTTACTATCAGGTACTGGGAATGATGTGAGGTTATTACCAGGTACTGGGAATGATGTCAGGTTACTACCAGGTACTGGGAATGATGTCAGGTTACTACCAGGTACTGGGAATGATGTCAGGTTACTACCAGGTACTGGGAATGATGTCAGGTTACTACCAGGTACTGGGAATGATGTCAGGTTACTACCAGGTACTGGGAATGTCAGGTTACTACCAGGTACTGGGAATGATGTCAGGCTACTACCAGGTACTGGGAATGATGTCAAGTTACTACCAGGCACTAAGAATGATGTCAGGTTACTACCAGGTATTGGGAATGATGTCAGGTTACTACCAGGTACTGGGAATGATGTCAGATTATTACCAGGTACTGGGAATGATGTCAGGTTACTACCAGGTACTGGAAACGATGTCAGGTTACTACAAGGTACTTGGAATGATGTCAGGTTACTATCAGGTACTGGGAATGATGTCAGGTTACTATCAGGTACTGGGAATGATGTCAGGTTACTATCAGGTACTGGGAATGATGTCAGGCTACTACCAGGTACTGGGAATGATGTCAGGTTACTACCAGGTACCGGGAACGATGTCAGGTTACTACAAGGTACTTGGAATGATGTCAGGTTACTATCAGGTACTGGGAATGATGTCAGGTTACTGCCAGGTACTGGAAATGATGTCAGGTTACTGCCAGGTACTGGGAATGATGTCAGGTTACTGTCAGGTACTGGGAATGATGTCAGGTTACTACCAGGTACTGGGAATGATGTCAGGTCACTACCAGATACTGGGAATGATGCCAGGTTGCTACCAGGTAATGGGAATGATGCCAGGTTACTACCAGATACTGGGAACGATGTCAGGTTACTATCAGGCTTTGGGAATGATGTCAGGTTACTATCAGGCACTGGGAATGATGTCAGGTTACTATCAGGCACTGGGAATGATGTAAGGTTACTATCAGGTACTGGGAATGATGTCAGGTTACTATCAGGTACTGGGAATGATGCCAGGCTACTACCAGGTACTGGGAATGATGCCAGGTTACTACCAGGTACTAGAAATGATGCCAGGTTACTACCAGGTACTGGGAATGATGCCAGGTTACTTCCAGGTACTGAGAATGATGCCAGATTGCTACCAGGTGCTGAAAATGATGCCAGGTTACTACCAGGTACTGGTAATGATGCCAGGTTACTGCCAGGTACTGGTAATGATGCCAGGTTACTGCCAGGTACTGGTAATGATGCCAGGTTACTACCAGGCACTGGGAATGTCAGGTTACTACCAGGTACTGGTAATGATGCCAGGTTACTGGGGGGTGATGCCGGTTACTTCCGGTTGGGAATGATCCAGAATCCGGTTAAAAAGGCATTAAAAGGGTTGGGTCTGTGCTATGTGAAGTCCCAGGTTTTTGGGGTCTTTTGGTCAGAAACACAAAAATATAGTTAAGGGGACGGTAATGATGCGGTAGGGTTGGAAATGTGTGGGTTTGAGGTCGGAAGATGCCGGGGCCCTCCCGGCACTGGAATGGGTTACTCCGGGTTGAAGTAATGTTTTGGGAAGTTACTCCAGTATGGTAATGATTCGGTTAAGGTCTAATCTTTTCTTGTTAAAAAACAAAAAACTCAAAAACCCCACACCCCAAAACCCCAACCAAAAACCCCACAAACACACCCCCACTAATGTTTCCCCGTGGCCAGAATTTTAAGTTGGAAAAATTCAATTCGGAAGGGATATAAAAGCCGGTTTGGAAAATTTGGGGATAGTGGAACCCGGTACAGTATTGAGGCTAAAAGTTTTTGGTTTTAAAAACGGTTTAGTAAATACCTTAGTGGGTGTGGGTGGGGTGATTGAACACTTGGGATGGGTATGGTGCTGCCCATCCTTTAATGACCAGGCTGGGTGGGTCATTGGGATAATCCGGGGGGGAAACATGGACCTGCTCCGCTTGGGTCAGTAGGCCTGTTGCAGTGTTCATTCTTTCTTATGTTCTTATGTTCTTATACCTCAAAACACACACACACCCACACACGAGCTTACAGCTAACAGGTACTAGCAGCCTCCAGGTATGTAGTGTCACCAGGCTGGCCAAGTAGTGGTGTATGAGCAGTCTCAGGGCGTGATAGTGTCAGTGAATAGCCACACAAGTGTATTAGGAGGTGACCTAAGCCCTGAAAGCCAGGGTGACCTAAGCCAGGTGAGGGTTTAAATAAATCATGAAATTGACGGTTTTCGTATAGGTGTAGAGGGTCATCAGTGTGTGGTGCCCATGGTGTCCGGGGCTCATAGTGTTGACAGAATCGGCTGATGCTCAGTAATAACCCACATGGAGACAGAAACACAGGAGGTTGAGTGATCTGTATATTTCGACCCCCTTTTGAGGTCCTCTTCGGGTAATAAATAATAACTAGTTAATATCTGTGAAGAACATTGTGAACACACAATACACAGGAATAAGTGAGAATAATGAAGACATAAAGAACAACAAGGTACAATACCGTGACGAACAATATACAGTTGGATCTATGCTCTAGGTTCCTTGAATTGACCCTTAATACCTTTCACCCCTCCCCCCACACACAGGCGCTGTATAATCCCTACAGGTTTAGCGCCGCTCCCCCATGATTATAATCTGACAAAGTAATGGTTGTCTCATTAGGTTAAGTTCTTAATTACAATAGCAGTTCGTAAGTGCATCCACAGGTGTATTACAAAAATATATAAGTTCGTACGTAATAGAAAGAGAGAGAGAGAGAGTAAACACGACCATACAACAAAGGCCACTCATAACAGGAGTGCAGGAACTCAGATAAACTGGTACTCTTAAACACAACATTATGGATGCACGCATACACGTTTGTAAATATATACATACATTCCCATACATACAGGAGATGACACCAGTCTGAAATTATATATTCTAACCCTGCCCATTATGCGCGCGCGCGCGCACACACACACACACACACACACTCCCTCTCTCTCTCTCTCCCTCTCTCTCTCTCCCTCTCTCCTTCTCCCTCTCCCTCTCTCTCTCTCCCTCACCCCCATACTCCCTCCTCTCTCTCCCTCTTTCTACCCTTTCTCTCTCCTCTCTCTCCCTCTTTCTACCCTTTCTCTCTCCCCCCCCCACACCCTCTCCCTCCTCTAGCCTTCTGTCTGTGGTAATAAAAAAAAAAAAAAAAAAAAAAAAAATGGGTGGCCTTAGAGGACGGAAAACCAGAGATCTGGTAGACGAACCAGGGAGGAAAGACTGGGAGTTAGAGCTCCAAAAAAGGGAGGAAGAGTGGGGAAGGAAGATAGTAGAGCTTGGTAAGAAAATGGAGGAGCGGATAGCTGAAGAGTGCAGGAAGTGGGAAGTACAGGTCTTAGCAGCAGAAGCTAGGATACAGTGCTTAGAAGAGAAACTGCAAAGCGTGAAACAGATTAGAGAGACAAATGACAATTCAGATGTGACATCAGGAAATTCAAAGTCAGGCGCAGACAAGGGGATGGTAAGCAACAATGGAGACATGCCGTACACGAAGGCCCTATCAGACCCACGTGGGGCCAGGGAAAAGACGACGAGCACACTAAGATCAAACGACAGGTCCGAGGACAATGAAGGTATGCTATATGCAGAGATTCTAACAGCCAACTGCAGTAGCAAGGGACAGCTGATCAGGAAAGACAGTTCACTGAGAATAGAAGTTTCAGATATGACAGGGACTGAAGGCAAGAACATGTCAATGGAAGGAAATAAAATGCCTCAGAGGACACAGATGGAGACTCAGTGGGAGGAGGAAAGGGCGAGGTCAGTTTTTGTGTACGGGCTCCAAGAAGCCAAGGGGGCCAACTTTGAAGAAATAAAACAGGAGGAGAAAAAAATGATTGAAGGCATTATGAAAACAATAGGGGAGGGCAATATGACCCAGGTGACAAATTTTCAGAGAATTGGGTGGTTTGCGAGTGGAAGGATACGGCCTGTCAGAGTAACTTTCAAGGAAGAATCAGTTCGAACCAGGATTCTGCAAGAGAAAGCAAGACTGAGGGACAAAGAGGGGTACCAGAGAGTATACCTCGACCGCGACAGAACACAAGAAGAAAGGACTACACTGAAAGAGAGGGTACAGAGACGCAAGGAGGAACGGGAAGCAATGAAAATGAGCAGGACCCAGACACAGGAGGAAGGGCAAACACACCCCACAGAATCTCCCACCAAAAGACTCCACCCGCGACATTCCCAACGCAACTGAGCAACCTATACTACAACCCACTCACTGTTCCCTCTACCACCAACCCCCATATCACAAACCTCACCCCAACAGCTGTCCCTTATGGGCATTCTGACCCCACCCCCATCAACACAAACCCCACCTACACCACAGCCCCATATAGGCCCCCACCAAGGCTCTCCCTCCCCCAACCCCAATATTCTTGCATGACCACAATGATAGAAAAGAAACTAAAGGTTTGGTACACAAACGCGGATGGAATAACGAATAAACATGAGGAGTGGAATGAAAGAATCAGTGAAAAATCCCCAGACATCATAGCAGTCACAGAAACAAAACTCGCTGAGACAATAACAGACACAATCTTCCCAACAGGATATCAGATCCTGAGGAAAGATAGAAGGAGTAGAGGGGGAGGAGGGGTTGCACTGCTCATAAAACACCGATGGGGATTTGAGGAAATGGAAGGCATGGACATGATTGGAGAAAGAGACTACATTGTAGGTACAATTCAGTCCGGAGAACATAAAGTAGTCATTGGAGTGATGTATAACCCACCACAGAACTGCAGGAGGCCAAGAGAGGAGTACGAAGAAAACAACAGGGTGATGGTGGACACACTGGCTGAGGTGGCAAGAAGAGCTCACTCGAGCAGAGCAAAGTTACTGGTAATGGGCGATTTCAACCACAGGGAGATCGACTGGGAAAACCTGGAGCCACATGGGGGTCCCGAAACATGGAGAGCCAAGATGATGGATGTGGTACTTGAAAACCTCATGCATCAACATGTCAGGGACACAACCAGAGAGAGAGGGGAGGATGAGCCAGCAAGACTGGATCTTGTGTTCACCCTGAGCAGTTCGGACATTGAGGACATCACTTACGAGAGGCCCCTTGGAGCTAGCGATCATGTGGTGCTGAGTTTTGACTATATAGTAGAGTTACAAGTGGAGAAGGTAACAGGAACTGAAGGGGACAGGCCAAACTATAAAAGGGGGGACTACACAGGTATGAGAAACTTCCTGCAGGAGGTTCAGTGGGACAGAGAAATGGTAGGAAAATCAGTAAACGAGATGATGGAATATGTGGCAACAAAGTGCAAGGAGGCAGAGGAAAGTTTTGTTCCCAAGGGAAACAGAAATAATAGGAAGACCAAAACGAGTCCTTGGTTTACCCGAAGGTGTAGGGAGGCAAAAACTAAGTGCAACAGAGAATGGAAAAGGTACAGGAGGCATAGGACCCAGGAAAACAAGGAGATTAGTAGAAGAGCCAGAAACGAGTATGCACAGATAAGGAGGGAGGCCCAGCGACAGTATGAAAACGACATAGCATCGAAAGTCAAATCTGACCCGAAACTGTTGTATAGCCACATTAGGAGGAAGACAACAGTCAAGGACCAGGTGATAAGGCTGAGGAAAGAAGGTGGAGAACTCACAAGAAACGATCAAGAGGTATGTGAGGAGCTCAACACGAGATTTAAGGAAGTATTTACAGTAGAGACAGGAAGGACTCTGGGGGGACAGACCAGATGGGGACACCAGCAAGGAATACACCAACAAGTGTTGGACGACATACATACAGATGAGGAGGAGGTGAAGAAACTGCTAAGGGACATCGATACCTCAAAGGCAATGGGACCGGACAACATCTCCCCGTGGGTCCTTAGAGAGGGAGCAGATATGTTGTGCGTGCCACTTGCCACAATCTTCAACACATCCCTGGAAACTGGGCAACTACCTGAGGTATGGAAGACGGCAAATGTAGTTCCCATTTTTAAAAAAGGAGACAGAAAAGAGGCACTAAACTATAGACCTGTGTCATTGACGTGTATAGTATGCAAAATTATGGAGAAGATTGTCAGGAGGAGAGTGGTGGAGCACCTGGAACGGAACAGGAGTATAAATGCCAACCAGCACGGATTCACGGAAGGCAAATCCTGTGTCACAAACCTTCTGGAGTTTTACGATAAAATAACAGAAGTAAGACAAGAGAGAGAGGGGTGGGTTGATTGCATCTTCTTGGACTGCAAGAAGGCCTTTGACACAGTTCCTCACAAGAGATTAGTGCAGAAGCTAGAGCATCAGGCGCATATAACAGGAAGGGCACTGCAATGGATCAGAGAATACCTGACAGGGAGGCAACAACGAGTCATGGTACGTAATGATGTATCACAGTGGGCACCTGTGACGAGCGGGGTCCCACAGGGGTCGGTCCTAGGACCAGTGCTATTTTTGGTATATGTGAACGACATGACGGAAGGGTTGGATTCAGAAGTGTCCCTGTTTGCAGATGATGTGAAGTTAATGAGGAGAATTAAATCTGATGAAGACCAGGCAGGACTTCAAAGAGACCTGGACAGACTGGACACCTGGTCCAGCAAATGGCTTCTCGAATTTAATCCTGCCAAATGCAAAGTCATGAAGATAGGGGAAGGGCACAGAAGACCCCAGACAGAGTATAGGCTAGGTGGCCAAAGACTGCAAACCTCACTCAAGGAGAAAGATCTTGGGGTGAGTATAACACCGAGCATGTCTCCGGAAGCACACATCAATCAGATAACTGCTGCAGCATATGGGCGCCTGGCAAACCTGAGAACAGCTTTCCGATACCTTAGTAAGGAATCATTCAAGACACTGTACACCGTGTATGTCAGGCCCATACTGGAGTATGCAGCACCTGTTTGGAACCCGCACTTGATAAAGCACGTCAAGAAACTAGAGAAAGTACAAAGGTTTGCGACAAGGTTAGTTCCAGAGCTAAGGGGAATGTCCTATGAAGAAAGATTAAGGGAAATCGGCCTGACGACACTGGAGGACAGGAGGGTCAGGGGAGACATGATAACGACATATAAAATACTGCGTGGAATAGACAAGGTGGACAAGGACAGGATGTTCCAGGGAGGGGACACAGAAACAAGAGGCCACAATTGGAAGTTGAAGACACAAATGAGTCAGAGAGATAGTAGGAAGTATTTCTTCAGTCATAGAGTTGTAAGGCAGTGGAATAGCCTAGAAAATGACGTAGTGGAGGCAGGAACCATACACAGTTTTAAGACGAGGTTTGATAAAGCTCATGGAGCGGGGAGAGAGAGGGCCCAGTAGCAACCGGTGAAGAGGCGGGGCCAGGAGCTAGGACTCGACCCCTGCAACCACAAATAGGTGAGTACAAATAGGTGAGTACACACACACACACACACACACACACACACACACACACACACACATACACATACACACACACACACACACACACACACACACACATACACACACAGCAGCAACCTTAAACCAAGACAGCGATGCCTAAGCGTACGTAATAAGGCAAATAGATTACTGGGATTTATATCAAGAAGTGTAAGCAACAGAAGTCCAGAGGTCATACTGCAGCTTTATACATCATTAGTAAGGCCTCACCTAGATTATGCAGCTCAGTTCTGGTCTCCATATTACAGAATGGACATAAATTCGTTAGAAAACATTCAGCGTAGGATGACTAAATTAATACATAGCATTAGAAATCTTCCTTATGAAGAAAGATTGAAGACTCTTAAGTTACATTCACTTGTTAGACGAAGAATGAGGGGAGACCTGATCGAAGTGTATAAGTGGAAGATAGGTAATAATAAAGGGGATATTAATAAGGTCTTGAGGATGTCTCTCCAAGAGAGAACCCGCAGTAATGGATTTAAATTAGATAAGTTTAGATTTAGAAAGGACATAGGAAAGTATTGGTTTGGAAATGGGTAGTTGATGAGTGGAACAGTCTACCTAGTTGGGTTATTGAGGCTGGGACTTTGGGTAGTTTCAAATTTAGGTTGGATAAGTACATGAGTGGGAGGGGTTGGATTTGAGTGGGACTTTCACATCAGAGCTTATTTCTTGGGTGGCATTGAAAATTGGGTTGGGCAAATGTTTTGTTAGTGGGATGAATTGTAAAGGACCTGCCTAGTATGGGCCAACAGGCCTCCTGCAGTGTGCCTCCTTATGTTCTTATGTTCTTATGACAGAGATAGGATGTTCCAGAGAGGGGACACAGGGACAAGGGGTCACAACTGGAAGCTGAAGACTCGGACGAGTCACAGGGACGTTAGGAAGTATTTCTTCAGTCATAGAGTTGTCAGGAAGTGGAATAGCCTAGCAAGTGAAGTAGTGGAGGCAGGAACCATACATAGTTTTAAGAAGAGGTATGATACAGCTCAGGAAGCAGAGAGAGAGAGGACCTAGTAGCGATCAGTGAAGAGGCGGGGCCAGGAGCTTTGTCTCGACCCCTGCAACCACAATTAGGTGAGTACAATTAGGTGAGTACACACACACACACACATACACACACACACACACACACACACAGCGTGTTAGTATGGTCACAAGCCTCGATTATAATCAGCGTATCAAGGCTCACCTCAGAACCCAAACAGAAGAGTGCCCAAGGCTCAGTCCCCAGCTTCTCGAACCACACACACGACAGTCTCTCCCTTCCAAAACGAGCAGTTTACGACCTTATGTCCGGGAATAATACGTGCCAGTCACCGAGCATAATGGCAGGAGGATACAGCCTCACTGAGGGCCGTCTGCTCTTGCTACTAACACAAGATTTTAATAATGATCATGGCTTTAATTAATCAAGCTTCGGGCGCTATTCGTGCACTTCTTCATTATCTCTGTGTTGTGGCTGGTGGTTTTTTCTGGAAGGGGGGAGGGAGGCTGGGGGTGCGACGTCAGGGCTGTTTTTTCTCCAATATTTGACAATTAAGATGTGGATGGCGGTATTTTGGGGATGTCATGTTGCGGCTGGCGGAATTAAACATGCTGGGTTGCACTTGCCCAAGTGTGTGCTCAACGGAGTCATTTTTGTGGTTAGCGTCGTATGCGATACTTCGATGACAGGCAGCACTCATCACAGTGATGCTGTGATGTGATGAGTGCGTTTTGTTCTGGTGGTATAGTGGTGTATCCAGTACTGTTGTAGTGTATCGTTATGTTGTATTCTGGCGTATTAATTAGGAAAATCGTATGGTATTGTTATGTTTTGTGGAAGGTGTGTTGCTGTGTATTGTCGTGGTAGGTGTATTGTGGTACTGTAGGAGTATTGTGGTGTATCATCGTGGTAGTTGTTTATTGTCGTGGTAGATATCTCGTAGTGTATTGTAGTAGTTGCAACGGGATTTGTCGTGGTAATCTAATTGCATTGTGGTGTATTATATTTTATGTGTATTATGTGTATTGTCGTCGTAGTTGCACTGTGGTTTGTCATCATATTGTTGTGTATTGTGGATAGTTGTATTGAAGTAGTTGTATTGCATAGTGTTGCGATCTTTGTGTTGTAGTTAATCCACTGAGCAGTTGTTTTGTTGTCAAAGTTGTATTAATGTAGTGCATTATGACTATTATTGTGATTATTTGATACGGTAATTGTATTATGGTAGCCA
Source organism: Cherax quadricarinatus (assembly GCF_038502225.1). Lineage (NCBI taxonomy): Eukaryota > Metazoa > Arthropoda > Malacostraca > Decapoda > Parastacidae > Cherax > Cherax quadricarinatus. Next base: position 58,095,318 of record NC_091292.1, read on the forward strand.
CATTCTTGTACTGGGTGTATTGGTATGGTATATTTTAATCTTGGTGCATTGTGATTATACTGGCGAACAATTATGGCCTTCGTGTAGTTTATTTACTAAACTTGATGGGGTAAGTGCTAGATTACTCACCAGCAACAGAAAGTACTGAATATACGTGTGGTCTAGTATAGCTGGTTAACCATAGTGGTAAACAGTGCTTATACTGACACACACACACACACACACACACACACACACACACACACACACACACACACACACACACACACACACACACACACACACACACACACACACGCACAGGGAGTGGGGCTAGTAGCGACCTGCGAAGACATGGGGCCAGGAGCTGTGACTTGACCCCTGCAACCACATATATGTGAGTACGTATAGGTGAGTACGCACAGGGGTCAGTCCTGGGACCAGTGCTGTTTTTGGTACATGTGAATGACAACGGAAGGGATAGACTCAGAAGTGTCCCTTTTTGTAGACGAAGTCAAGTTAATGAGAATTAAATCGGATGTGGATCAGGCAGGACTACAAAGAAACCTGGACAGGCTGCAAGCCTGGTTCAGCAACTGCCTCCTTGAATTTCACCACACCAAATGCAAAGTCATGAAGATCGGGGAAGGGCAAAGAAGACCGCAAACAGAGTGCAGGCTAGGTGGCAAACTTCACTCAAGAAAAAGGATCTTGGGGTAAGTATAATATGGAGCACATCTGAGGCACACATCAACCAGATATCTGCTGCAGCATATGAGCACCTGGCAAAAATAAGGATAGCGTTCCGATAGCTCAGTAAGGAATCGTTCAGGCCCATACTGGAGTACGCAGCACCAGTTTGGAACCCACACCTGGTCAAGCACGACAAGAAATTAGAAAGTGCAAAGGTTTGCAACAAGACTAGTTCCAGAGCTAAGGGGAATGCCCTACGAAGAAAGGTTATGGGAAATCGGCCTGACGACACTAGAGGACAGGGGGGTTAAGGGAGACATGATAACAACATACAAAATACTGCGAGGAATTGACAAGGTGGACAGAGACAGAATGGTCCAGAGATGCGACACACAAACTTCGGGTCATAATTGGAAATTGAGTCAAAGGTGTTAGGAAGTACCTCTTTAGTCATAGAGTTATCAGGAAGTTGAATAGTCTGGCGAGTGACGTAGTGGAGGCAGGAACCATACATAGTTTTAAGATGAGGTATGATAAAGCTCATGGAGCTGGGAGAGAGAGGACCCAGTAGCGATGAGTGAAGAGGCGGGGCCAGGAGCTATGAATAGACCCCTGCAACCACAAATAGGTGAGTACACACACACACACACACACACATATACACACACACACATATACACACACACTCACACACACATATACACACACACACACACACACACACACACACACACACACACACACACACACACACACACACACACACACACACACACACACTCTGGGGACGAATATTGCACATCTCTCTCATAAGGCCTATGGGTGACCATACTACAGAGCATATCTCCAGAAGGACGCATTCAACCGATTAACCTCTGCAACATATACGCATTTGGTGAGGCAAGCATTCTCCAAATGCACATTACTTAAAGATAGTCATGACGCATGTTACGACCATCTTAGAGTATGCGCCACCAGCCTGGAGCCAACAAAACACATAATGAAATTGGAAAAGGTGCAGAAGTTTAGAACAGTGAACAAGAGAAGAGAACGTAGGAATTATACTTTGCGAAATTTGAAGATAGAAGGACTGGGAAGGACACGATACTGTCATGGAAAAGACCCAGAGGACTTGGCAGCATGGTCCGGGATAAACTGTTAGAATGAAACAGGTATACTAGGACTCAGTTGGAAGCTGAAGAGAGAAAGATATCAAGATATGTTTGTTAGCCTCAGGATGACCAAGAAACAAAACGACTCGGGCCATGATGTTTATGCAGACTCCATAGACCGCTCTAAGAACAAGTGGCTTTGACTTCAGGTATATCATGGTATAACTTTGCCATAATGGTGCTTTCACAGTTGAATTGCTTGTGGTGCAGCATTAACTGCAGGTTTTGGTGTTGCAGCCGTAAATGCCTCATACTCCAGAGGGCCATTAGTGAAACAGGGTCGTGTAACCGCGCTGAACTGCCTGGGTTGCCTTGTAAAAATGGTTTTACTAATTCATTGGGTGCAAAGGAGGTTATAAACGCTGACAAGGCAGCTTGGGAGGGTTGAAAGTATTTCCAGTCATCAGTATTTACCTGGATAACGTAATACTCCTCTTATACATTGTCATCCAGGGAAATATTCAAGACTTTTTCTAACAAACTTTAGAAGAGGGTTACATTCTTTTAGTTTGGGACTGTTGACCTCTTAAGATCATCGAAAAATGAAAATAGGAGAGCTTTGAGAGGGATAGAAATTTAGTGAGCAGGTAGAAGGCATATGCATCAGTGTCTCCGATCCCACCTTCTGTTTTCTTGAGATTGGAGATATTATTTTCCTAGTATCAGGTTGATAACATTGAACTCAAGAGGAGCATGAAGGAATTTACTGTCGGTGAGGTTAATTGGCTACACTTCTGGCAAAACGACTGTGATTTGGTGAGTGACTTGTTGGCTCGAGGAAACTATATCGCATTTAGAAGTATTATGGGATTAGTCCTACATTCGAAGATTTTTTTTTCTTTTGTCCTTTAGCAAAGATTCTAAAGTGGCAGCGTCCGGTAACCTGATTTTGAGGCCATTGAATAGCCTTCCTGTGACTTCCTTAATGATTAGGCAGAAAAAGAGAGAAGGGAGAGAGGCCCAAGGGTTCACCCTGGTACACACCCTCATACGAGTCATGTTCCTGTTCACCGAAGAGAAGTTCTGAGACGCCGTTGTAACACGATTGAATGAATAAATATTGGGGAGATCAGAGTTGATGAACATTTCGGAGTACAGTATTCCCTGTGATCCAGCTGTTGTATGACACTTACGGGTTATGCGCTCTCCACGAATATAATGTTTTTGACCAACCTCAAAGCACTGATAGCGTCAGTTTTTTAAACGGGGTTTTGTGATCTGTTAGATTAGCATTGTAAGCCGATGCTGTGAGGGCTGCTGCCTAACCGCCTTGTCCACTCCCAGACCCAGTTAGGGTATCCTGTTTTCTTAAACGCAAAGAGGCGCACAGAAAATAGGAGTCTAAGTTCAGGAAGAGCGCCAGCGAGGCAAACATTCGCAAATTTGATGAGCTCAGAGAGAAGGCTGTCTGCAACATCTTAAAGCGATGGATTAGGCATTGCTTTATATGCTGAGATTTTTAAAGCTGTGAATGCGCCTGCTGATCCCGGTGTGAATGATATAGCTTTATGCACATGATCATAAAGATAAATTACACATATGTGCAACACTTGGGTATCTTTATTGAGGAAAAGTTTCGCAAGACAGTGGCTTCATCAGTCCATAGAAAGGAGAATGGTGAAGAACAGGAAGAGTTTAAGGTAATAAGTCCCTCAGCCTTAATGGACTGATTACATCGACTCAAGGCTGAGGGACTGATTTACCTCAAACTACTCCTGTTCTTCACCATTCTCCTTTGTATGGGCTGATGAAGCCACTGGGGAAACGTTTCCTCAATAAAGATCTCCAAGTGTTGAACGTGGGTCTAATTTATCAACTTTTCGGTTCTGATAACTATTTATCTACGATCTTAAAGTTCTACTCCTGTGATACTGTCTTGGAGGTCAATGTTATTCTTTGAAGCTTTAAGTGGATGTTTATCATGCACTTTTTTATTTAGCAAAATTGTATTATATGTCAGCAGTGTGCTGCTGACATATTCTATATGATTGTTAAGCAGTGGGAAAAAAACTGTTTCTCCGTCTTATTCTATCACGCAGGATGGAGCTCAATACAAGGTTGTGGAAAATTGCATTTATCTGAATGTATCATTATATACATAACAGTAAATGAAAAGATAATTATTATTTATCAGTTAGACATGTAGGAATTTGGGACACCTAGGTCGCAAAAAATGTCCCCCTTCGATACCTACTACTGTCATATCCACAAGTTGCTCTGGACCTACTATTAAATGAAATATACATACACCAGGAATACTGGTAAATATATAAATTTGTGGACTGTATATTAAAAATAATAAATGGTTATATATATACACAATTACATAACAGAAGGAAAATATATCTTAATATCACTCACCAATTTGACTGGAGATTAATGTATATCATACCCAGAAAACCTAAATCTAACTAAATCTATGAAAATAATGCTGGCCAGAATTACACACATATCTAGAGAGCTTATCTGAGGTTCCTGGAGCTGTCTTGTCCAGTCGTCTGATATCTCAAGTTATGCAGGAATGCATATCCACCAATTTCGCCTCCTATTTGAGAGGTGTCAGCACAATTTTAACCTCTAGAGCACGAAAAATTCTTCCCCATTCACCGTTTCTAATACAAATTCAAAACCAAGATGGCGAGTCTCGTCTGCGCAGACGCAGGCTTTCCGTTTTCTATGACATAAATATTATTAAATACAGTATGGCCATCTATTTACATATACTGAATTACAGTATTTTCCACACTGCGGCCGGCCGGAGTTCGTTGCTAAACGACTCAAATTGCTCATTTGACAATGGTGGAGGACCTGGGTACATATAGGATCTGGCATCCACACGGCGACATATTACACAAGATTTAATCACCCTTTTTACACTTTGCTGTCCTTGTGGAATCCAGAAAGTTTCCCTAATACAATTTAAGGTATCTTGTACCCCACCATGCATTACATTTTTATGGGCATTTAGAACAATCAGATTTGTTAGATGATGAGTTTTGGGCAGTAAGATAGGGTGTTTAGCATAATCACCCAATTCAGCATTTTGTAACCTACCTCTGCACCTAATTACCTAATTACCTTTCACAATTTTTCTTTCCATCATCAGTTTAATCTCATTTCCATAGATTTCTTCTTGTACCCTCTTTATCCAATATTCAAGAGGATGTGAAAACTTATATGAAATATTTATCTTGTTTAGAAATTCAAATGCCATCTTAGTTACATTGATCAGTTTGGGTAAAGAAGAATACCTATTTATATCAATGGCTAAGGGAGGACAAACTATTGGAGCGGTGGTCACAGTAATTTCAACAGGAGCAATATATGCCTTTTGTACAGGCCAATTAGCTTTATTTACCAACCAGCTCGGTCCTTTAAACCATGATACAGCATTTACAAATTTAGCATAAGGTAAACCTCGAGACAAGAAATCAGCTGGATTCTCCTCACCAGGTATATGATTAAATGTTAACATATGCTGACCCAAACTATTATACTTCTCTTGCATCTGATTAATTTCAGCAACTCTGTTTTGTACATACACAATTTTACTGTTTCCATTACGAATCCATTGTAAGGATACCTCATTATCAGACCAAATTAAAGTGTTGCTAATATTTATCTCCTGCAACTTATTTCTTATATAATTAGCTAATTTGACACCTACATAAATGGCTGCTAATTCCAACTGAGGTAAGGTACATGATTTAATTGGAGACACTTTAGCCTTAGACATAACAAGAGAGATAAGACTATTACATTGAAGATAAGCAACTGCTCCATATGCCAATTTTGAAGCATCACAAAAAATGTGGAGTACATTTTTCCCATTTGGATTGGCCACCTGGCGTGGGAACTCCAACATTGGAATTTTTTCATAATCACCAATTAATTCATCCCACCTGTTAATGAATTCCTCAGGTAGAATTTCATCCCAAGCACATTTAAGTTTCCATGCTTCCTGAATTAATAATTTCCCTCTTATAGTAAGGGGTGACACTAAACCTAGTGAATCAAAACATTTGGAAACTTCAGCAAGCAAAACTCTCTTAGTTAATTTATTGGGCATACTGTAATTATTAGGTTTTAACATTAACAAATCTCTCTCAGTATCCCAATTTAAACCCAGTACATTACTACATTTTGGCACTTCATCTCCAGGGTAATCTTTACTTATTTTGTCCTTCAATTTGGACGAATTACTATTCCATTCTCTGAGAGGCATATTTGCACTTTGCATTATTTTATTAGCCTCTCCATAAGTCATTAACAGTTCCTCTTCAGTTGACGTCACACACAGGAAATTGTCCTCATAAAATTGTTTGCTCATTACTTTACTCAATGGACTTCCCGTACATTTAAGGTGTGCATTTATCGTCGCTTGAAGTAGGAACGGACTGGATGTAGCACCAAATAATACGCTCCTAAAGCGAAAAGTTTTCAGAGGGCTAAGTGGGTCAATAGGATTCTCAGGCCATAAGAAGCGGGTACAATCCCGGTCAGCCTCTTGTAAACCCACTCTTAGGAAAGCTTTACTTATGTCAGCCGTAAAGGCATAGTGCTTCACTCTGAAATTTAATAAGATATCTCCTAATTTTTCCGTCAACGACGGACCTGTCATCAAACAGTCATTTAAACTAGGTACATTTTTGTTACTCCTGGCACTACAATTAAACACAATCCTCAAAGGAGTGGTCTTAGAATCCTTCTTCACTCGGTGATGTGGCAAATAGTGACCATAAATTTTGGCTTGCTCAGGAGGTACCTCTTCTATAAATTTATTAATTAACTGCTCAGCAATTATATCATTATAGGCAGTTAACAATTCTGGTGTCTTCCTCAGTTCGCGGAGCTGAGCCTTTAATTGTCCATATGCCATTCTGTAATTAGTGGGCAATTCTGGATGGTTCAGTCTCCACGGAAGGCGTACCCAGTATTGTCCAGATTCAAATTTTACATCTCTCAGGTATTGCTCCTGAGTAAAAGAATCGTCTGGACTTTCTTCATTTACATTTATTCCAATGCTGTCTAATTCCCACAATTTATGCACTGGCTCAACACCATCCTCTATGGAAGAATTATACTGGGGTACGATTTCATGAGTAAGACACACAGTTATGGTATTTGTAGTTTCCTCTAGTCATGAATTATTATTACGAGGAATCCTACCATACATTACATGGTCTCCTGCAGTCTTCAAAAGGGTGACACCACATTTCTTTACCATACCCTTTACAAAGGAGGCATAATAGTCACTACCTATCAAAATATTTATTGGGCCTACAGAATCATCACTTACACCAGAAGGTGCTAAATTTACATTATGTGAGAGTCTTTCTGTAGCTTTACTAAGCCCTACTGTAGTTATTTTCTCTGGAAGTCTATCTACAATTACTGCATTAACACGGTTTTTCTCATTGCCCAACCTGACAGTTACATAAACAGTGTCATACAATTGAGACCTTTTATCCGAGAGAAAACCAGATAATTTTAAAGTTGTGGGATCTCCCATCTGTACTTTCATACCATCAAGACATTTGCGTTTTATGAAAGTACGCCTGGTTCCCTGGTCCAATAATGCATTTACATTTTTTGATTTATGCCTTTTATCATCAATTTTTACCTGTAACACCTGTAACACAGCAAAACCATCATTATTAACATTAGCAGCAATTTTTACATTAGCTACTGTTGTGTCAGGATTGTCAACATTATCATTATTATCAACATTGTCATATAGACCCTTACACATGACTATATGGTGTCTTCCTTTGTGACATTGATAACAGTTGTTTAATTTAGCATGACAATCCTTTACATTGTGATTACCTAAACACCTGATACATCTGTCAAGTTCCTCCAATCTTTCAACTTTATCATTCCATGAATTGTATGCATTGCAATTCTTAGAAAAATGAGTACCCTTACAGAAAAGACAATCTCTCCTTTCTTTGACTGGTTTCTTATTAACTGGGCTACTCTTAGGAGGGTACTTATTCTTCTTACCTTGTGGAGAATCATTATTTCTGATTCCTGCTCCTTGATATGCCCCTATGTAACTCCTTTTAGGAAATGAATTTTGATTATTAACATTAGGATAATTTTTCCCTTTGTGAAACTTGGCAGATACCTCAGAGTTATCATGTGTTGCATCTTTAAAATGAGTTAGTTGGCTGGTCTGCAACTGCACAATCAATTCTTGTAGACCTAGTCTTATTTCCTCCAGACCAAAATAACCCTTGTGATATTTGTTTGAGATCCATTCAAGTGTTTTATAGTTTAATTTATTCTGTATCATGGCACTCAATAACCAGTCTGAATCCTTCAGATTATATTTATTACTTAAAGTTTTGAGAGTGCTCTCCACTTTAACTCTAAACTGCTGTAAACCTTTATAAGTGTGATCTGGGGATTTTAAATTAACAATGATATTCACTAGATCCAACCTACTTTGTTCTATATTACCATAAGTGACCTTCAACAAGTCAACTGCTTCCTTGTAAGAGTCATTTACATTGGGAAAGGCTTGTATGAGTATGTGAGCATCTCCTCTTACCTGTCCTCTGAGGTAAAATAATTTAGTTACACAGGCTAGATCACTCCTGTCATGCACAGCTGCTTTAAAAATTGACCAAAATTCCTCCCAGTTTTCTCCAGGATTAAACACAGGTAAACATAGTTCTGGGAGTTTTGGCAAAGACATATTATTTGTTGGAGCAGACTGATTAACTGCCTGGTTTACACATTTTAATTTCTTCAAGGCCTGACTTTTACAAGAAAGAATATTTTCTTCTAATTCATAATACTGATTAATCATAAGATCTACTTCAGTCTCATCTACACAGTTTACTAACAAATCTCCTTCATATTTGTTGTAATATAATTTGTATGAATCATATCTATTACCTAAAGCATCTAAATACAATTTTAAATCATCAGTATTCACAGTTTCTTGATTCATTAATTCCAAGCACTTATTATATGCCTTGGTTACATGAACTTTTCTAGCCTGTAGTGATGCTTTCTTTACTCTATATTCCATATGTTTTTCTTCTATATTAATTTCCCCCATTTTCAGCCATGATGCAATGAATTAAATTCAACTTTATTAATAACACTGATACAACTTACCTTTGAATAAATCCTAGCTACTTGAGCTTAGCAATTACATGTATAATATAAATTTTAAATGTACATTAATACAAACTTGGCTCATCAAAATTAATATACAAATTAATAAATCCTTGCCAGAATTTGGCATAGCAAAATTAATATACACATTAATAATTAGCTACACATGGCTTATCAATTACACATACACTGATATAAATCTTGGCCAAAATTGGCTTATCAAATTAATATTATACAAATATAAATCCTTGCCAGAATTTGGCATAGCAAAATTAATATTATACACAATATAATCTTTATCCACACTTGTCTTATCAATTGCACATACGCTGATATAAATCTTGGCCAGAATTGTCTTATCAAATTAGTATTATACAAATTAATATAAACTTAGCCAGACTTGAGCTTAGCTTACCAAAATTAATACTGTAATTATTATAATCCACTACACATTAAGTAAATTTGTGAACTTAACATCCACCTCCTTCTGTCATTTCACATATAATTATTAAGCAATTAATTAATGACTTCACTAATTACCTCCGGTTCAAGAAGGACAAACGGGCAAATTAAATGTGGAAAATTGCATTTATCTGAATGTATCATTATATACATAACAGTAAATGAAAAGATTATTATTTATCAGTTAGACATGTAGGAATTTGGGACACCTAGGTCGCAAAAAATGTCCCCCTTCGATACCTACCACTGTCATATCCACAAGTTGCTCTGGACCTATTATTAAATGAAATATACACCAGGAATACTGGTAAATATATAAATTTGTGGACTGTATATTAAAAATAATAAATGGTTATATATATACACAATTATATAACAGAAGGAAAATATATCTTAATATCACTCACCAATTTGACTGGAGATTAATGTATATCATACCCAGAAAACCTCACTCTAACTAAATCTATGAAAATAATGCTGGCCAGAATTACACACAAATCTAGAGAGCTTATTTGAGGTTCCTGGAGCTGTCTTGTCCAGTCGTCTGATATCTCAAGTTATGCAGGAATGCATATCCACCAATTTCGCCTCCTATTTGAGAGGTATCAACACAATTTTAACCTCTAGAGCACGAAAAATTCTTCCCCATGCACCGTTTCTAATACAAATTCAAAACCAAGATGGCGAGTCTCGTCTGCGCAGACGCAGGCTTTCCGTTTTCAATGACATAAATATTATTAAATACAGTATGGCCATCTATTTACATATACTGAATTTCTGGAAAATATATAAGTATTTTCCACAAAGGTGTTGAAATATGTCTGCCTGAGCTGGGAGGCTTCAGTAGGGCAGTGAGAACATCGTCTAGCATTCCATTAAAGGTCATCACTGACTACGGGAACTTGAAAGGTTTCGTTCCAATCTAACTGGAGTTACTGTCACTTGGGAACTGCAATATCTCAGAATTCTCTCTCCCGTGCACAGGAGAAATGGATTTTTATGAAGATATCTCCATCCCAGGGCGTGGGCAAAAAAAATTATGCATACGAGACGTAGGATAGCGTGAAAGAAGAGGAATTTGGACGTCATTATATATCTAGCTGTAGGTAAAGAAAGGAGGGGTGGGAGAGAAATTTGTCTGACGTAATGTCTATAACCACTCGGGTACATCAGTAGACAACCAAGCAGTCGTTATATTCCTTAGAATATAAAATGTCGCTATCCTCGCAGTATTTTAATTGTTATTATTTAGAAAAATAGATCATAGCAGTGGGCTACTATTGTAGTCTGTGTGATAGTTGCATAAGTACATACAGAAGCATTTTTGTTTATATAATTACAGTATATGTGTACACACCCATAACACACACAGTACCACCTGTGTTTAGACATGAGAGTTTGCCCAGCATGTTAGCAACTTGTAGGAGAGATAGTTGTCCTGTTGTAAACTTTAAAATAGAAGTGTATTACAGTGGATAAGGCAATGGTTATAGGAGTTTTACATGAATATACACTTAAATGCACACGAATTCACACACACACACACACACACACACACAAATCTGGGGTAACACTAGGCTGTTGATGAGTACTGGTCAATTTAGGTTGGACATTGAGGACATCGTCAAGCATCCCAGAGAGTAAAAAGCATTTACATAGTTGCAAGAATATCATTACACATTCAGCTGTTTAATGGTAAAGGTCTTGTTCCTTCTCTTTTCCAGAGCTTGTGTAGAACAAGCAGGGATGGTAGACTTTCCTGTAGCTGCCTGCATCTGCCACAGGTGGTGATATTACAACCTGATTCTGACAGTCACCGAGGTACAGTCTAGTGAACGTTTTATGTTGACTCTCAACTTTCTGGCCAGAACAGATCACAGTGCCTTACTCTAAACTTCTCACATCTCAGGGTATCTGTTGTCTCGTCTACCAGAACTGATATCCCACAGAAGGATGGAGCTAACATTTGTTTCTTGAAGAGCTCGTGCTGTGTTGGGATCTCCTGGTAATTTGTCTTATTGCTTTTGAAGTCCCCCCCCCCTCACCTCTTCTGTTTACTTGCTTTATGGGGTTGCTTATGTACAGGTTTCAGGTGCTTTTAATAATAGCCGTTATGGTCAAAATTCAACACTATATTAATCGCTTAGAGAGGAGGGGGAGAGGGACAGGGTCGTCAGTATTTGTAACATCCTCTCGGCAGCCACTACACAAGCATTGTGCACCTTCGCAGAGGGGAAAAAAACAATGGAGCAAAAACAAGGGAACAAGTTGTTAATAAGTTCGTGACCGTCCCTATAACCCAAACCAGGGCGCGCGCGCACACAAAAAAAGGAGAACCACCTTGATAACTGGTCAAAAAGCGAGTTAACGAGGGAAGGCACAGACCTCCTCCTCCTCCTCCTCCTCCTCCTCTTCCTCTTCCTTTCTCTCTCTCTCTCACTCTCTCTCACTTTCCCCCCTCTCCCTCCTCTCCCTCTCTCTTCCTCCCCTCTCCGTCAGTTTTCTTTGCCTAGGGTGTCGAACGTCAAGACAATCACCATGTTTGTATAATAACTGCTCGTGCCCGAGTACACGATCTTCCAGTTTTTTCCCGAGGCATCGTGAGAGAAGACCTGCAATCTGATTGTTTTAAATCTTCATGACATTATCCTCATCACTGATGCTATTATGCTTATATCTCGGACCATCAGATCTAGTGGGTAGTGGCGGAATGTGTAGATACAGTGTTGCAGAAATGTGTGGATCTAGCAGGTAGTGCTGTAGAATGTGTGGATCTAACGGGTAGTATTGGAGAATGTGTGGATCTAGCGGGTAGTGTTTGATAATGTGTGGATCTAGCGGGTAGTGTTGGAGAATGTGTGGATCTAGCGGGTAGTGTCGGAGAATGTGTGGATCTAACGGGTAGTGTCGGAGAATGTGTGGATCTAGCGGGTAGTGTCGGAGAATGTGTGGACAGGAAAGCCAACACTCACGCTACATTACTACCGAGAATCAAACCCGGTTCACACAACAGAAACGAACACATACACACACAAAAAAAAAATACCTGCGTGAAAATTTATAATTAGATATTACAGAATACATTCTAATGGCCTCGAATTCTTCGTTTAAGCGGCGTTACCATTCTCAGTAACAAGAATTCACTGTAAGGGCGCATGAAACGGCATGACCGCGTTATTAGAAGTGGAAATGTTAAGCACAACCTGAGTTAGTGAAGAGGCAAGATGCTGCAATATTTTTCTTCCTCTGCTGTGATGACCCAGGAATCCGCGAAGCGTTTCACTTCGGAAAAAAAAGAAAAAACAACACTCGCCTCTATTCAGCCTAAATCAAATTTTATATGAATTAATGCTCCTTAATTTAACCTGAGGTAGTGTATATTTTTAGCCTGGTAATTATCATTAGCCTTGCCCAGCTCACTGCTAATCACGTCCCTGTTTGTACTGGGAGGATGATGGGGGGGGGGGCTTAAATTCCAGTGGTTGCAGAGTACAAGTAGTGTAGAGCAACTGCTGTTTACCTCTGTACTCGCAGCACGGATGATTGATCATTGTAATTACCTTGAATAGATGATTAGCTCTCGTGTTTATCTTGAGCGGCGGCGATACACCCGTCTCCCTGACGGGGTGTTCGTCCATCTTGTGGCTTGCTCGAGTGGGCTTGAGGTTGTGCAGATAATACCCCCTCGTTATCAGACATCGGGAGCCGCCCGCCGGACACTGGGGTGAAGGATATCGCTAGTTGCTGCTGCTGCTGCTGCAACATCAGCAGCAGCAGCAGCGGATGGAATTTAGCCTTTTTTGTTGTTGTCGAAGGATAATATAATAAAGATTAAATAATATCGCCAGGGGGATTAGGGTAAAACAGTGCTCTTGTTGACTCTGATAGCGATAATCACAAAATTTAGTGAGAAAATTATAATTGGCCTGGAAGGCTGTCGTTCATGTGACATGTGAAGCACCTTGGAAGGACCAATATTTAGCGCTTATACGCGAATTATAACGTCCACATTTCACTTGCAAGATGTGCGATTAAAATGTTCCCACATTGAATTAATTATATATTGTGTGAAAAATTGTTTTGCACTGAAAAAGTGATACGTAATATCTGAACACGAATGATATCTTCTGACAGTTTTTTAAAGGGTATTTTAGTCTCCTTTACGTCAAGAGGGACACAGTAAGTTTGTAGGTTCATGCTAGGTTGGTCCTACTCAAACCTAACTTGACTATCTCTCCAAGTCTTTTTTTTTTTTTAAATTGCAACATTTCACCTTCGCGGTGGGCTGTTTCAGTCAAATACAGAGGAGAATTGATTGTAGGCAACAGTAGTGGTGAAGCGTATCGCGTAGGGGAAAAGTTACATTACTGTTGCACATATGTCTTACTCACCAACTTGTCTGTGTTGTATACCATTTTCAGCATTTTTAATGTTGCCAGCGTACATGATTCAGGGTCGCTACTTGGCAGCTCCATCCATATACAAATTTCTTGTCCAACCAGCATTGCCGTATATCCTATCTAAAGATGAACAAATTGAACCCCAGTGCACCATTTCCAGCTCTGTTCCAGTTATGTATGGCATTTTCTTTCTCCATATGTATGACCCAGACGTCAACAACCCACAACCCGCTGTCAATTTTTACTTGTAAAAATAAGAATTCCAAAGACGTATAAGTCACACTGCTATTATAGCTTTGTCAGTCACATATGTACTTAAAGTGAGTTTTTTTGCTTAACTTTTTTCTTTTTGATTTCTCCAGCTCCAGGAACGTTATTTAGGCTGGTTGGTTTGTATGTTTAGTGGTAATTGGTGATAAACTACTATTTTTTTTTTTTTGAGGGAATGAGTACGGTCAGTTGAATAGTGGAAAATATGTTCAGAATCGCTCGTATGATGTTCAAGATCATTCCTTACACACACACACACACACACACACACACATTGATTGAAATACTCGGAAGAGTACAAGAGGGTGTTCCTAGACAGAGACAGAACAAAATCAGAACGACAGCAGCTGAGGGAGAGGACAAAAAAGCGAAAGGAGCTAGGAAAAGAGACAAGGATGGAACCAGCAGAGGTCAGTCAGAGCAGAACAGAACAGCAAGGGCAAGCACACACACAACTATTCTCAGAACCATACAACCTATCACACCATCCCAACACACACTACAATCCATACCCACAGCTTCCACCCAACACCGAGCTATAGAATCCCACAGTATGCCACCAGGTCTCCCACCCTCACAGGCCCCCCAAACCACAGTGTTGGAAAGGAAACTGAAGGTATGGTACACAAACGCTGATGGAATAACAAATAAGTGGGAGGAGTGGCATGAAAGAGTCAAAGAAGCATCACCGGACATCATAGCTCTCACAGAAACCAAGCTTACAGGTATGATAACAGATGCCATCTTTCCAACGGGATACCAAATCCTGAGGAAAGACAGAGGGAACAGGGGGGGTGGAGGAGTGGCATTGCTGATCAAAAATCGCTGGAATTTTGATGAGCTGGAGAGAGGAGACAGCAGAGAAGAAAGTGATTACATAGCGGGAACGCTTCACTCTGGAGGTCCCAAGGTGGTAATAGCAGTGATGTATAACCCACCACAGAACAGCAGGAGGCCAAGGCAAGAGTACGACGAGAGCTATAGAGCGATGGTTGACACACTGGCTAGAGTGGCCAGAAGAGCTCATGCATGCAGGGCAAAGCTCCTGATCCTGGGTGACTTGAACCACAAGGAGATCGATTGGGAGAACTTGGACCCACATGGGGGCCAAGATACATGGAGGGCTAAGATGATGGAGGTGGTACTGGAAAACTTCATGTGCCAACACGTAAGGGACACTACAAGAGAGAGAGTGGAGAGGATGAACCAGCAAGGCTGGACTTAGTATTCACCTTGAGTAGTGCAGATATCGAGGACATCACATATGAAAGACCCCTTGGGGCCAGTGACCATGTGGTTTTAAGCTTCGAATACACAGTAGAGCTACAAGTGGAGGGAGAAGCAGGAAGGCCAGGAAGAATGAAGCCAAACTACAAGAAAGGGGACTACACAGGAATGAGGAACTTCCTGAACGGGGTTCAGTGGGACAGAGAACTGGCAGGGAAGCCAGTTAATGAGATGATGGAATATGTAGCAACAAAATGCAAGGAGGCTGAGGAGAGGTTTGTACCCAAGGGTAACAGGAATAATGAAAAAGCCAGGATGAGCCCATGGTTTACCCAAAGGTGCAGGGAGGCAAAAACCAAGTGTGCTAGGGAATGGAAGAAATATAGAAGGCAAAGGACCCAGGAGAATAAGGAGAGCAGTCGTAGAGCCAGAAACGAATATGCACAGATAAGAAGGGAGGCCCAAAGACAATATGAAAACGACATAGCAGCAAAAGCCAAATCTGACCCGAAACTGTTGTACAGCCACATCAGGAGGAAAACAACAGTCAAGGACCAGGTAATCAGGCTAAGGAAGGAGGAGAGACAAGAAATGACCGTGAAGTATGTGAGGAACTCAACAAGAGATTCAAAGAAGTGTTCACAGAGGAGACAGAAGGGGCTCCAGAAAGACGGAGAGGTGGGGCACACCACCATGTGCTGGACACAGTGCACACAACCGAGGAAGAAGTGAAGAGGCTTCTGAGTGAGCTAGATACCTCAAAGGCAATGGGGCCAGATAACATCTCCCCATGGGTATTGAGAGAGGGAGCAGAGGCGCTATGTGTACCCCTAACAACAATATTCAATACATCTATCGAAACAGGGAGATTGCCTGAGGCATGGAAGACAGCAAATGTAGTCCCAATCTTTAAAAAAGGAGACAGACATGAAGCATTAAACTACAGACCAGTGTCACTGACATGTATAGTATGCAAAATCATGGAGAAGATTATCAGGAGAAGAGTGGTGGAACACCTAGAAAGGAACGATCTCATCAACAGCAGCCAACATGGTTTCAGGGACGGGAAACCCTGTGTCACAAACCTACTGGAGTTCTATGACATGGTGACAGAATCCCTGGCAAAAGTCATGAAGATTGTGGGGAAGGGCAAAGAAGACTTACGGAGTACAGTCTAGGGTCAGAGACTGGCAAACCTCACTCAAGGAAAAAGATCTTAAAGTGAGTATAACACCAGGCACATTCCTGAAGTGTACATCAACCAAATAACTGCTGCAGCATATGGCGCCTAGCAAACCTCAGGAATGCATTCCGACATCTTAATAAGGGAATCATTCAGACCCCCTGTACACCGTGGCAATGTTAGGCCCATATTGGAGTATATGGCATCAGTTTGGAACTAGTAATTTAGCTAAGAGCACTAAAGAAACTAGACAGTGGAAAAGTTTATAACAAGACTAGTCCCAGAGCTAAGAGGTATGTCCTAATGAGGAGAGGTTATGGGAAATCAACCTGACGACACTGGAGCAGACAGGAGAGATAGGGGGGACATGATAACGACATACAAAATACTGAGAGGAAATTGACAAGGTGGGGATGAAGACAGGATGTCTCAGAGATTGACACAGTAACAAGGGACATAAAGGAAGTTAAAGACACAGGATGGACCACAGGGATGTTAGGAAGTATTTCTTCAGCCACAGAGTAGTCAGTAAGTGGGATAGTTTGGGAAGGGGATGTAGTGGGAGGCAGGATCCATACATAGCTTTAAGCAGAGGCTGATAAAGCTCACGGCCCAGGGAGAGTGACCTAGCAGCGATCAGTGAAGAGGAGGGGCCAGGAGCTCGGACTCGACCCCAACCTCAACTAGGTGGAGTACAACTAGTGAGACACACACACACACACATACACACACACATACACACACACAACACATACACACACATATACATATGCACACACACACACACACACACACACACACACACACACACACACACACACACACACACACACACACACACATACACACATACACACATACACACACACACATACACATACACATACACACACGCACACACACACACACATACATACATACACTACACACACTCATGACTCATGACATTATCACATTACACCTCACACCGTCTCACATACATTATCACACACACCCTACTTTACCTCTCACATTACCTAGGTGACTTTCACACACTCAGGCACTCTCACACACACTGATGCACTCTCTCTCACACACTGATGCACTCTCTCACACACTGATGCACTCTCTCACACACACTGATGCACTCTCTCACACACACTGATGCACTCTCTCACACACTGATGCACTCTATCACACACACTCATGCACTCTCTCACACACTCATGCATTCTCTCACACATACACTCATGCACTCGTGTTTCACCAGCAGTTTCAGTAATTGAATGGATACTTGTGAATGTTCCTCGGCCAAAGAAACGTACATTACAAACCATCATTCACATTAACATCCTCCACAACTCCCAATCTTTCATCCAGCATTGTATTTTTCTGACTTAATTCAGTTTCCTTAAAACTAGAAGAAAGGTGCTAATTTTGACTCTGAGACTTGTAGGAAGTCTGGATCTAGAATGAGCTCGATTGAATTCCAAGCATGGATGGTCCTCGTGACACAGCGATTCTCTCTCTCTCTCTCTCTCTCTCTCTCTCTCTCTCTCCTCCTCCTCCTTCTCTCCTCCTCTCTCTCCTCTCTCTTGCAGGCCCCACTGTTATGGAGATATTGCTGCAAGCTATCAGGGGAAGACAGTGTCAGCTGACAACACTCGTTGTTTTTCAACGGGGAAAACATACACAGCCACCTCAATACAACACTCTCACACCACCGAAGCACTCTGTTCTAATACGCACTCTGAGTTTCATTAAACAGAAGAACAGTACCGAATTCACGCATTGCTCTTCAGAAGGCCTATTCATGGCACCTTCACATCAATTGTTGTCACGTTTCAGCTATGTCGCAATAAACACCAATAGTCCCAGTCTGTATTTGAGCATTGACCAATATTTTTCCGACGATCTTCATTTTCACGGAGAAGTTGCTGCTCAGAATTTCCAGCCTGGGTGGAAGTCCAATTGCACCGTCTGACACAGTACTTTCCACCGTGTAAAGCGTATTTAATCAGTCTGAATTCTGAACACTTAGCTTCTCCATTAAAAACAAAGAATCGATCGGGAAAAAATATTAGGGTCAATGATACTCGGTACAAATATGGGACTATTAATTGTTTATTACGGCGATAGGCAAAACGTGGCAACAGACAATTATGAAAGAGTACCACTTAGATAAGGCCTCCTGAAAGAGAATAATGCGTGGATATAAAGTTACTGATTCTTCCTGTTTAGTAAACTCAGAATTGCGTATTAAGAACAAAGTGCTCAGTGGAGTAAAGTGTTGTATTGTGGGGTGTTAAACAATGTTATGTTTTCCCCCGTTGAAAACAACAAGTGTTGTCCAGCAGTACTGTGCTTCCCCTGGTATGACGTAGCTATTATCTCCATAACCATTAAGGATTATACAAAGAGAGAGAGAGAGAGAGAGAGAGAGAGAGAGAGAGAGAGAGAGAGAGAGAGAGAGAGAGAGAGAGAGAGAGAGAGAGAGTGAGAGAGGGAGGGAGGGGACATGGACCGGATCAGTGCTGTGGCTGGACCAACAGTTGAGGTGGAGGTTTATAAGTGAACCGGAGTGTAATAGATCATGATTGTGTAATAATTCATTGTAATAACTACCGATAGATACTATTACTTGAATTTACAGATACTGTTAAGGTTAGAGACACTATCATTATTTAGTGTTACAGATACTATTACTGATAATAATGGTTGTAAGTACAATTACTTTACTTATGGCATCTGATGCAAGTGCTATTACATTTCAAGTGATTAATGTGTGTTTTTTACAGTAACATTGAGTCTGTCTTTGTTAATAGTGACAGTCTATCAGATACTGTTACATTTGTTTGGCCATCGTTTCCGTACTAATATTTTTCGTTGGCTGTGTCTGACGTGATAAACAACATTGTTCATGTCATGTTAACTAACTAGATAATATTTTTTAAGCTCAGAAAGTGGCGGAATGTAGTTAGCGACTTAAAAGTATTATAGTTCCCTTTTATTTATCAAGCAGCCAACAAACCTGCGGCTGTTTCACTTGCAGTGAGAACAGAATAGACTTTATCAGCAGTGATGGCGCCGAATAGGTAAAATTGGTCAATTAGCAAGAGCTCGTTTAAAATTAAGTCCTAAATTTTTCTCTTATAAGTTTAAAGATATATTATCTTTTCATTTATGTTAATGTAAAAATTAATAATTTTGAACCAAAGAACATTGGAAACTTACCTAACCGTATTATAACAAGCGCAATTTAATTTAGCCTAATCGAACTAAATATATTTTAGAGAAGTTTACAATAATTTAATAATAAAGAAGCACACTGCATTATATTTTTTTTGTTAGGTTCAGAATGAATTTTGCGAAATTATTTGATACACAAATTTTCGCTTGCCTCATTCGGCAAAAAGAGCGTTGCTATTTAAGCCAAAATAGCAAGTTTTACTTATTCGGTACGAAAAGTATATATATATATATATATATATATATATATATATATATATATATATATATATATATATATATATATCAATAACAACACTGCGACTAGCCAAGGGGTCGAACCCATGCTGCTTTGGCCCGCGAAAACACATGACGCTCTAGTCCACGGGAACACACGATCCTCAAGAATGACTCACCCAGTCAAGCTGTGTGTTTTACCCGTCATCCGAGGACATAGGGTGGTGTGGATGCCTCTGAGCTAA
Organism: Cherax quadricarinatus; assembly: GCF_038502225.1. Taxonomy (NCBI): domain Eukaryota; kingdom Metazoa; phylum Arthropoda; class Malacostraca; order Decapoda; family Parastacidae; genus Cherax; species Cherax quadricarinatus. The sequence continues at coordinate 58,115,524 of NC_091292.1, forward strand.
TTTCATTCTATTCCCTGTGTGGTGTACTAGCCCAGCGAGCAGTATTTTATATCATTGTACCCACGAACGAGTGGTATTGATCAATAACAGCACTGCGACTAGCCAAGGAGTCTCTCACCATGAGGCGGGCCAAAGCAGCATGGGTTCGACTCTTTGGCTAGTCGCAGTGTTGTTATTGATTATTTATATATATATATATATATATATATATATATATATATATATATATATATATATATATATATATATATATACACACACTTAGAATTCGGAGAACGAACGGAAATGCAGACATTTATTAAGATTCAAACTTACTCAACCCTAGAAAAAGTAGCTGTGGTTAGTATCCTATAGTGGACTTTATTATTGTTATGATTATTATTATATAAAGCAAACAAAACAATATTAAAATTAAATATATAATTGTCATTTTGTTTATTTTAATTGAAGGTGGTAGTTGACGGCTTAAGAAATGTTAAAGCAATATTTATCCACAGAATCAGTTACGACCATTCAGCAGTAAATAAATATATATTCACCAGACGAGTCTGGCCCATGGCCGGGCTCAGAGAGTAGAGAAACTCTCTAAACTCTTCAAAGGTATATCAAAGGTACCTGTTAAATTTTGGAGAATGTTCTCCTAAGAGGGGAGGCAGGTGGGTGGTTTTCTAGTAGCCTTGTCTCTATCAAAATAACATTTTATTTCTCTGATTTCTGAGTTTCTCCATATAAGTCACGTTACTACATATTTACTATATTTTTTTGGTGAAAAAAATCTAGACAGGTTGTTAAAGGTGAGGTTTGAACAGTGCAATTTGTCCTTATATTCCTTAGTTACTCATGTGAATAGGGATTCCATCATACAATTTAAAATGCAACATTACCAACTGCCTCCACACGTAAATGACATACGTTCTTATACGATAATCATAAAATCGTTAGCTTTTTATATATACTTTAAGTACGTTTGTTAATTTGGTCTGGTTGAAAAGTATATATATTGTGTGTTTACTTGTCACTTTGTATATGTATGTTGAAATTACTACCTATTAGTGAGAAATTAATTGCGAAGCAACTCTGTAATATGTCACCTGGTGGACTGAGTGTGAAGTCTTGTTCCTGATGATGGGAAATCTTGCCGTTAGACAATAAGATGTGTCCTATACTGCAGAGCCTAGTGTAACTCGTAAGACGCATTGTTCGTGTTGTCAAATCACAGCCTAGAAGGGGTGGCTGTGGTGTGAATTCGTAGCACTGGAGAGGTTGCGAGACGAATACAGCATTCTATTCCATGGTACAAGTTACCCTACGCTTACACCAACAGAATACGAATATTTTGTCATTTCTTACGCACTACTGGACGAATTCTAAATGCGCCGTATTTCTGCACCAGAGGATAGTGTAGCAGTATTACGACCTTATCTGCAAGTGTCTAGGAAATATGTTTGTTAGCTGGAGACTTGTACGAACTTTACACACGTAAGATAACGAAATTTTAATTGCGCTTTGCGCCAACTTGATAAATAATCAATATTGTTAATGTATAATTGGAGCTCGCCTCGTAAACATTTGTGATAGGAATAATCTCGCTACTTCCTACACATGGTAACTAAAGATGTGAAGGTTCCTGCTCAAGGCTCAGTATTTGAATTATTTCAGACTAAAAAACAACTACCTTGAAAATACCCCCTACTCTTTAATGCGGAATTTCCTGAAAAAAAAAAAAGTTGGGTGGATCACAACTGGCTGTATTCCTCATTGTATTTATTGCATACGACAACGTCTCAAAATTAACTAAGTAATAATACTTTACAACATAATTAGTTAATAATACTGACTTACAATGTTTTAAACTAATACAGGTGTTTACTGCCATAGGAAGATTTTTTACGTAAAACAACCGTTAGGTGTCTTTATTCCGAAACGTTTAGCCTATACATTAGGCTTCCCCAGCCGAGTACAGAGGAGGCAGCTAAAGCAATAGAAATGCAAAGACTATGTAATCAGTCTCTCACCTTTGAAGACGTAGTTTTGAGGTGGTCAGACTATGGAGTAAAACTCTTCCCCAGGCTGAGGGACTGACCACCTCAAAACTGCGTCTTCAAGGGTAATGGACTGATTACGTCGTCACTACTGTTGCCTTCAGTCCATTCTCTGCATTTGACTGAAGAAGCCTACCCCGTAGGCGAAACGTTTCGGAATAAAGATACCTATCCATTCCACATATGTCTTATCAAATTGTGGGTTTGGTATACCAGTATCATATTAACTAGCCACAGAATTAAATCGGAAGCTGCCATAGTGAAGAGCTCTGTTCCACAAGGCACAGTACTCTCCCCTATCCTGTTCCTCATCCTCATATCAGACATAGAGATGTAAACCGTATCCTTTGCAGACAATACTAGGATCTGCATGAGGGTGTCATCCACTGAAGACACGGCAAATCTCCAAGACGATATAAACCAAGTTTTCTAATGGGCAGTGGAGAACAACATAATGTTCAGTGAAGACAAATTCCAGCAACGGTTATGGAAAACTGGAGGAAATAATAGCTAGAACTGATATACTGCAAACTCTAATTACACAACTGAGAGGAAAAGTAATGTGAAGGACCTGGGAGCGATAATGTCTGAGGATCTCACCTTCAAGGATCATAACAGTGCCACTATCACATCTGCGAGGAAAATGATAGGACGGATAATGAGAACGTTCAAAACAAGAGATGCCAAGCCAGTGATGATCCTTTTCAAATCACTTGTTCTCTCTAGGCTGGAATACTGCTGTACACTAACAGCTCCATTAAAGGCAGGTGAAACCGCAGATCTAGAAAGTGTACAGAGAACCTTTACTGCACATATAAGTTCCATCAAATACCTTAACTAATGGGAACTCTTGGAAGCACTTGACTTGTATATAGTGGAGCGCAGGCGAGAGAGATGCATCGTAATCTACACCTGGAAAATCCTAGAGGGACTGGTCCCTAATCTGCGCACAGAAATCACTCCCTACGAAAACAAAAGACTTGGCAGGCGATGCAACATAAGCCCAATGAAAAGTAAGGGCCCATTAGTACAGTAAGAGAAAACAAAAGTGTCCGGGGCCCAAGACTGTTTAACAGCCTCCCACGAGCCATAAGAGGAATTACCAATAGACCCTTGTCTGCCTTCAAGAGGGAGCTGGGCAGATACTTAAAGTCGGTGCAGGGCTGTGGTTCGTACATTGGACTACATGCGGCCAGCAGTAACAGCCTAGTTGATCAGGCCCTGATCCACCGGGAGGCCTGGTCGTGGAGCGGGCCACGGGGGCGTTGATCTCCGGAATGCCCTCCAGGTAGACTCCAGGCATGTATATAGGTTGTGTGCGCGTTTATGCATGTATATACTTACGTATATAGAGTTCCAGTCAAGTTGTAACAGCAGCAGAAATTCATTTCTAAGGTAGTAGGTCAGTAGACAGCAGCCGCCCAGGGAGGTACTTCCGTACTGCCAAGTGATTGTAAAACAGAAGCCTGTATTTGTTTTACATGATGGTAGGATTGCTGCTTTTTTTCTGTCTCATAAACATGCAAGATTTCAGGTACGTCTACTTACACTTAGGTCACACTACACATGCAAATAAACGTTCATTTATACACACTCATCTGAGAGTTCTTTGATGTTATCTTAATAGTTCTTGTTCTTATTACTTTTCCTTTCATATCGTAAGCCATGCATGTTGTAAAAGTCAACTAAAATGCCGGGAGCAATGGGCTAGTAACCCCCTTTTCCCCGTATAGCTTACTAAAAAAAAGAAAGAAAACCGTCAAAGTGGGATGTTTGAATGTGCGTTTATATTGTGCGAATGATAAGAAAGAGATGATTGTGGATGTTTTGAATGAAAAGAAGCTGGATGTCCTGGCTGTAAGTGAAACAAAGCTGAAGGGAGTAGAAGAGTTTCAGTGGGGAGAAATAAATGGGATTAAGTTGTGGCAGGAAGAGAGGGAATATAAATATACAAATTCAAGGATTATGAGGAGTAAAATAAGGGTTGCATGTGAAAAGTGGGTTATAGTAAGTGCTTATGCACCTAGAGAAGTGTAGAGGAGAGAGAGAAACTTTGGGAAATATGGAGTGCGTGAGGAGTTTGGAACCGAGAGTGCGCTTGTGGTTGGGGATCTCAATGCTCAAGTGGGTAAAAATGTTGTAGAGGGAGTAGTAGGTAAATTTGGGGTGCCAAGGGTAAATGAAAATGGGGAGCCTTTAATTGAGCTATGTGTATAAAAAGATTTGGTAATATGTGATACATATTTTATGAAAAAGAGGATAAATAAGTAAACAAGATATGATGTAGCACGTAATGAAAGTAGTTTGTTAGATTATGTATTGGTGTATAAAAGGTTGATGGGTAGGCTTCAGGATGTACATGTTTATAGAGGGGCAACTGATATATCGTATCATTATCTAGTTGTAGCTACAGTTAAAGTAAGAGGTAGATGGAACAAAAGGAAAATGGCAACAGTAAGAGAGAGGTGAAAGCTTATAAACTAAGGGAGGAGGAAGTTAGGGTGAGATGTAAGCAACTGTTGGCAGAAACGTGGGCTAGTGCAAATATTGTAGTGGGGGGGGGAGGGGTAGGGTTGAATAGGAATGGGATAATTTTAAAAATGCAGTATTAGAATGTGGGGCAGAAGTTTGTGGCTATGGGAGGGTAGGTGCAGGAGGAAAGAGGTGTGATTAGTGGAATGATGAGGAAAAAGGTAGTTTATGAGAAGTTTTTACAAAGAAGTGATATAAGAAGGGCAGAGTATATGGAGAGTAAAAGAAAGGTGAAAAGAGTGCTTAAGGAGAGCAAATGATAGAGTTGTACAGGCATTTGTCAGTTAAAAACAGAGTAGGGGAGTTAGTAGTTGGGGAGCTGGAGGTATTGGGTAGATGGAGGGAATATTTTGAGGAACTTCTAAATGTCGATGAAGAAAGGGAGGCAGTAATTTCATGCAGTGGCCAGGGAGGTATAACATCTTTCTGGAGTGAAGAAGAGCAGGATGTGAGTGTGAGGGAGGTGCGTGAGGTATTATGTAGAATGAAAGGGAGTAAAGCAGTTGGAACTGACGGGATCATGACACAAATGTTAAAAGCGGGGGGGGGGGGGGGGGGGGGATATAGTGTTCTAGTGGTTGGTATTTTTGTTTAATAAATGTATGAGATTGAAGCATGTAAGTGAACAGTATTTAGATAAAGGTTGGGAAGTTTTCATTGCATTTATGGATTTAGAAAAGGCATATGATTGAGTGGATAGAGGAGCAATGTGGCAGATGTAAGTGTATGGAATAGGTAGTAAGTTATTAAATTCTGTAAAGAGTTTTTATGAGGATAGTGAGGCTCAGGTCAGGGTGTGTAGGAGAGAGGGAGACTACTTCCCGGTAAAAGTAGGTCTTAGACAGGGATGTGTGATGTCACCATGGTTATTTAACATTATAGATGGGGTTGTAAAAGAAGTAAATACTAGGGTGTTAGGGAGAGGGGTGGGATTAAATTATGCTGATGATACTGTGCTTTGGGGAGATTCTAAAGTAAAGTTGCAACGGTTAGTGGATGAGTTTGGGAGTGTGTGTCAAGGTAGAAAGTTGAAAGTGAACATAGATAAGAGTAAGGTGATGAGGGTATCAAACTATTTAGATAAAGGAAAATTGGATACTACTATGGAGGAGAGAGATAGATGAATGCTTTTCTGTGCTTGGGAGTTGAATTTTGGTCAAAGGATGGGCTTATAGAAGGATGGGGCAATCTAGAACATGAAGAAAAGAGATGAGTGGTATTGAGGCATAGAAACAAAGAACGTTATCCATGAGGCAGTAGTTAATGCATAAGAGTATAGTGGAAAATTAAGACTTAGTATGAGTGTGGAAGCTATATGGTTGTAAGCACACAGGAAGCACTGGAGGCAGGATAAGTCCTGTCTAAGGCACGTGGTGTAAATATTACGTGCAGAGAATTTTGCAATGTGAAATTATGTGAGTAAGGTGTGGAGTTACTAAAAAGTAATAGTCAGAGGCCAGAGGGCCGTTGGAGGGTTTGTCATTTTCGGAGAGAATAAAATGAGAGTAAAACCTGTAGGAAGGGAAGGGTAGGTCGTTCCTTTGAAAAGGCTGGAGGAGGAGCAAAGGATAGTTTTAGGCTGGGGTTTGAACCCAGGCACGCGCAGTGAGCGCAGCAGACAGGAGTGAATGGAGACGAATCGGCTTGGTCCTGACGAGCTGTTGAGGAGCAGGGTAATATTTAGCGAAGCGATTCAGGGAACTGGTTAGTCGGATTCTGAGTCCTCTGGAAATATTAAGTACAATGCCCACATTTTGGCAAGAGGTGTTTGATATTGGTACTTAGAGGACGTCTAAACTGTCGTATCTGGAGCGCTCTGCAAAGAGCAAAGTGGGGATTATGTATGGAGTGATGGTGAAAGTGTTGAATGATGGTTTTTTTCTTTTAGTCACCCTGCTCGGTGGGAAACGTACAACGTTAAAAAAATTATAAAGTATTGGTATAGTTTGTAATGTATTCATATAGTATGTGGTTGTTATGTGTATGTATTAATATGAAAAACAGATCAAGATTCGCAACGAACTCCACTTTAATGGATATCCATTTGCTGATCGTTCCGATGTTTCTTTTCACTCTACATTGGGAATTTAAAATACATCACAGCAAGGCAACATTTAGGATTATAAAATATTTAAATTTTTGTCTACAGGGTGAACTGAGTATCCCAGCTGAGATAATTTGATCTGTATGATTTACAATGTTTTTAAATTCAAATGTGAGTGTGCTTCTTTCTTGTAATGTTTGTCAGGGAACGAAACAAGAGTTTCCTGACGCTGGTCTTAGTCATATGATGACCCACTTTTGGTCATCTGACCGAGGCCTTCCACTGGCTTACCCCTCCACCCCTTTTAAAAATTATGGTTAATATTATAACCATGTTTTGTTACTACATTTTAAGTCTGTTGTAAAACCATATAGATGAAATTATCTTGGTTGCGTTAGTCAGTTCATGCTGTAGACAGTTTTTATTGTTTTAAAATTGTCTTACTCTTATTGTAATATATTTTAGATTCAGATGATGGATGAAGTAACATCCGGAACGTCAATAAAGGAAATGGATATCTGTTAATGATGATGTTGGTCACAGTCTTGGTCCTGTTTTTCATTCTGAAGATTCGTTTCCCACGAGCATCCACAGTTGCTCACGTATGTATGAGCAAGGTAATATTTTTTTGAAGGGATTAAGGGAAACCGGTTAGCCGGACTTGAGCCCTGAAGGTGGGAAGTACGGTGCTGCCTGCACTCTAAAGAAGGGGTTTGGGATATTTGCTATGTAGAGGGACATCTAAAGTGTCGTATTTCTGTGCCTCTAGCAAGACAGTGATAGTGTGAATGATAGTGAACGTGTTCCTTTATTGTGTATGCAGTAATTTCACAAAAATCATTCTGAAGTGGCTGGCTCCTGTTTGTTCTAAGCGGTGTGACTTCACTCCGGCCATGGTCGACCTGAGATGTACATAATGTTGTCTCCGTATACACTGATAACTAATACAGATTAGGTTTACCTACCGTAAAACTCGCACACAAACTCGTCCCTATAAAAATTTTGGCTTTATATTGCATTTCTTGTTTTTAAATATTGCGTCCGAGGCGGTTGGGTTATTGCGCACCTGATGTCCATCCCGCAGATGGTAGCGCAAGCGCACATGCTTGCGCAGAGTGCACACGAACTTTGTCCCCAGAAAATAGGTTTGAAAGGAAGTTCATCTGGATTACACACACACACACACACACACACACACACACACTGACATACGCACGCACGTATATATATAGCTGAAGTCAGACATAACGAAGAGTACGCGGCCCTCGCTTAGAATCTGTGCCTTCTCAAGCCTTTGCATACATAACCACGAAAAGATGCAGAGGTTTGCAACCAACCTCATCCCAGACCTAAGGAGGAGGAGGAGGCACTCTAAGTGAAATCAGAAGCAAATGAACTGCTTTAACTTGGAGGACAGTGAGAGACGTGATTACAGAGAGAAAGTTTAAAGAGAGAGACACATGATCATTGTATAGTATTGTGCCTCTGGAAACATGGAATGAAATGGATGAGAAAGTGGAGTTAAGGTTCATACTCATCAAGACTAAGTATGATGAGTTCAGAAAACCAGAAGCCAGTCATGCCCGTCGACGTTAAGCACGTTTTAATGAACCGAAAGTCGGACCCCCGCAAACACAGGTTGGCGAATGAAGAATATTGAATTATTCAGGCGCTACAAAAACAGGCAACTGCCAGAGTTGAACTCAAAATTACGATGTACTATATACATACTGAGCTCTGAGAAGAGAAGACCAGACAGGGGTCGAGTGTCAGCCTCCAGACCCCGTCTCACCGCCGGCCGCCACTGGTGGCCTCCCTGAGACTCCTGGCTCAGGAGACGCAGATACAACTCAATACACAAATGAGCCAGAATTACGTTAGAAGGTACATTTGTTATGCGAGTGGAGTCAGCAGTGAACGACAGTAGAGGCTGACTATAGTTGGAGTCAAGAGATAATATACGACACTGAATTCAAAGTTGCAAAGAGGGATAAGGATTTGGATCGTCTACCATACAAATTGGGTACAGAATACATGCATTAGTAAGCACAAGTGAACGTAAGAACTCAAAAATGTGCTCAGGCTGTTGAATTAGAAGAGAAAGCTCTTCCATAAGGTTGCTAACTATTTTGGCAATGTCGATCAGAGAGCTGTCATGTTTCAGCAATATCTCTTCTGTGTTTAACCTCTGTATTTTTAATTCTCTCTCTCTCTCTCTCTCTCTCTCTCTCTCTCTCTCTCTCTCTCTCTCTCTCTCTCTCTCTCTCTCTCTCTCTCTCTCTCTCTCTCTCTCTCAATCAGACCAGCTAGGAGACCTGGTCTGGGGACGGGCAGCGAGGGGCGGTGACTCATGGGCAGTAGCACCAGTATCACGTGTCATACCATGGCCAATAGCACCAGTATCACGTGTCATACCATGGGCAATAGCACCAGTATCACGAGTCATACCATGGGCAATAGCACCAGTATCACGTGTCATACCATGGCCAATAGCACCAGTATCACGTGTCATACCATGGGCAATAGCACCAGTATCACGAGTCATACCATGGGCAATAGCACCAGTATCACGTGTCATACCATGGGCAATAGCACCAGTATCACGAGTCATACCATGGGCAATAGCACCAGTATCACGTGTCATATGGGCAATAGCACCAGTATCACGTCATACCATGGGCAATAGCACCAGTATCACGAGTCATACCATGGGTAATAGCACCAGTATCACGAGTCATACCATGGGCAATAGCACCAGTATCACGAGTCATACCATGGGCAATAGCACCAGTATCACGAGTCATACCATGGGCAATAGCACCAGTATCACGTGTCATACCATGGGCAATAGCACCAGTATCACGAGTCATACCATGGGCAATAGCACCAGTATCACGTGTCATATGGGCAATAGCACCAGTATCACGTCATACCATGGGCAATAGCACCAGTATCACGAGTCATACCATGGGTAATAGCACCAGTATCACGAGTCATACCATGGGCAATAGCACCAGTATCACGAGTCATACCATGGGCAATAGCACCAGTATCACGTGTCATACCATGGCCAATAGCACCAGTATCACGTGTCATACCATGGGCAATAGCACCAGTATCACGAGTCATACCATGGGCAATAGCACCAGTATCACGTGTCATACCATGGGCAATAGCACCAGTATCACGAGTCATACCATGGGCAATAGCACCAGTATCACGTGTCATATGGGCAATAGCACCAGTATCACGTCATACCATGGGCAATAGCACCAGTATCACGAGTCATACCATGGGCAATAGCACCAGTATCACGTGTCATACCATGGGCAATAGCACCAGTATCACGTCATACCATGGCCAATAGCACCAGTATCACGAGTCATACCATGGCCAATAGCACCAGTATTACGAGTCATACCATGGCCAATAGCACCAGTATCACGAGTCATACCATGGCCAATAGCACCAGTATCACGAGTCATACCATGGCCAATAGCACCAGTATCACGTCATACCATGGCCAATAGCACCAGTATCACGAGTCATACCATGGCCAATAGCACCAGTATCACGTGTCATACCATGGGCAATAGCACCAGTATCACGTGTCATACCATGGCCAATAGCACCAGTATCACGAGTCATACCATGGGTAATAGCACCAGTATCACGTGTCATACCATGGGCAATAGCACCAGTATCACGTCATACCATGGGCAATAGCACCAGTATCACGTCATACCATGGGCAATAGCACCAGTATCACGAGTCATACCATGGGCAATAGCACCAGTATCACGAGTCATACCATAGGTAATAGCACCAGTATCACGTGTCATACCATGGGCAATAGCACCAGTATCACGTCATACCATGGGTAATAGCACCAGTATCACATGTCATACCATGGGCAATAGCACCAGTGTCACGTGTCACACCATGGGCAGTATCACCAGTATCACGTGTCATACCATGGGCAATAGCACCAGTGTCACGTGTCACACCATGGGCAATAGCACCAGTATCACGTCATACCATGGGCAATAGCACCAGTATCACGAGTCATGCCATGGGCAATAGCACCAGTATCATGTGTCACACCATGGGCAATAGCACCAGTATCACGAGTCATATCATGGGCAATAGCACCAGTATCACGAGTCATACCATGGGCAATAGCACCAGTATCACGTGTCATACCATTGACAATAGCACCAGTATCACGTGTCATACCATGGACAATAGTACCAGTATCACGTGTCATGCCATGGGCAATAGCACCAGTGTCACGTGTCATACCATGGACAATAGTACCAGTATCACGTGTCATGCCATGGGCAATAGCACCAGTATCACGTCATACCATGGACAACAGCACCAGTATCACGTCATACCATGGACAATAGCACCAGTATCACGTGTCATACCATGGACAAACCAGCATCACCTGTCTTACCATGGGCAGTAGCACAAGTATCACGTGTCATGCCATGGAAGTAGCACCAGTATCACGTGTCATACCATGGGCAATAGCACCAGTATCACGTGTCATACCATGGGCAATAGCACCAGTATCACGTGTCATACGTGGGCAGTAGCACCAGCATCACGTGTCATATCATGGGCAATAGCACCAGTATCACGTATCATACCATGGCCAATAGCACCAGCATCACGTGTCATACCATGGGCAATAGCACCAGCATCACGTGTCATACCATGGGCAATAGCACCAGCATCACGTGTCATACCATGGGCAATAGCACCAGGATAACCGACGACTCATTCCTCTGCTCACTCGTAAAATAAAAAAAAATATCCTGAAATATAAGACAATTTCAGCAAATTCGCTGCAAGGTGTCCAGGCATCAGAACTTGGCAGGCAGCACGCGTGTCCTGCAGCACCAGCATACCAGCAGCATCCCCAGCAGCACCATCAGCAGTACTACAGCAGCACCAGTAGTACCACAGTACCAGCACCACCACCAGCCACCTCTTAGTGGCTGTGTGCGCCATCTGTTGCGCCAGCCTGAAGGTGGGGTGCACGCCATCTATTGAGCAGCGGGGGAACTACCCACCCTGCGATCAATCAACACGCCTCCCTCGACACCTCCCCTCCCTTCCCCTCCCTTATCACTTCTCCCTCCTTTCCTCCCTCCCCCTTATAATCCCCCCTCCCTTTGTCTTCCCCATTTTGAATGTCTACTTAACATTCCTCTTAACATCGTATTTCAGTTCAGTTGCCATTTTTTTAATGACGAGGAATTAGGAAAATTCCTTAATGGTGCTTAAAATTCATATTCCCGATGACGGCCAACAAAAGCGCTATTTTTTTTTTTTTTTTGCAGTAAAGGGAGCTTAAAGTGCGTCCTTGCAATCTGTTTAAAGAGGGGAGGGGGGTTATGGGGGTTCAAGGGGAAGGTTATGGGGGTCATGGTGGATGTTATGGGGGTCATGGGGAGGTTATAAGGTGTCATTGGAGGTTGTGGGGTCATGGGGAGTATGGGGGTCATTATCTGAGGTGATTATCCTTTGATCAGCAGCAGCAATTTAAGGTAATTATTTCTGTGAATTAGGAGTGGTCTACCTCCTCCCCCCTCTCTCTCTCTCTCTCCCTCTCTCTCTCTCTTTCCCCTTCCCTTTACCCCCTCTTTCCCTCCCTCCCTCCTCCCTCCTTCCTTCCTCTCGCACCACCGTCGCCAGTTACATTTATTGATTTAATTGGTATTGGTGATGAGATGGCTGGACCTAGCATCCCTTCTCTTTCTCTCTCTCTGATTTATTTTCTCTCTCTGTCTCTGTCTCTCTCTGATACATTTTACCTCTGATTCATTCTCTCACTCATCAGCACTTACATCCATAGTTATTCACAATTTCTCTGTCAGTCACCATTTATTTCCTGTGTTATTCTGTTGCTGCAGTTGGTTAGTCTTCGTTACCGTTTATATCCGCCGTTTTTCTGTTGGTTTTTCCCCGTTGCCGTTTATTTCCCCTGTTATTCTGCTGCTGCTTTTGGATGCAGTCTTAATTATCGTTTATTTCCGCTGTTATTCTGTTGTTGGTTAGTCTTTCACCGTTTATTTCCGCTGTTATTTTATTGGTTACAATCATGGTCTCTTTCTCTGAAGTTACCATATCTTGCTCTCTCTCTGTTTCATTTAGTTCTGTTGTCTTTTTATCATTATTTTTTTATTGTGTTTGATTCCTTATCTTTGTTTATAGACCTGTATCAGGTTGAGAGAAATCTAGTTCATAAAAAATAGTTTTGATTTTAATATGAATACTGATATAAAATTATACAAATTAGATTGGCCTGTAATTAATAAAATTTGGGAAGAATATATCTGACAAGTCCTTGACCATCTCACTCGCATCATGATGGGACGGGTGTAATGTCAGACTTGACCGTGAGGTGATATATCAGCTTTATAAGCCTTCTGTTATTTTTATATTTCTTTGATGTGAAAAATCACGAAAGCCCTTGGAATTTCACTATTTTTTACCGCCTTCTATATATGTATATAAATATTTCATAAGACTTAATGTTAAACATTAGTAAGGAGAAAATATGTATAACATTTATATTTGGAGAGGTTTACCCAGCTCTCCAAAGGGAGGCTGTGTTCCCACGATGCTACAAGCATTTCCTCTCTAGATCAGAATACTCTTGAGTCTGGCAAACAAAAAGTTGGTCGCTCTGGGGTCCTTGGTTTCTCTGACAAGTTTTTCACTTAACTCTTTCAAAAACTTGAGTGCAAAGTTTCCCAAGGGTCTCTGAGCGTATTCAAACGAAGTTGTAGCATGGTGTCAGGGCCCTGTCTTGCTGAAACAGCTGGCACCACTACAGTTTGCCTTATAAGTTGGTGTCGGCCATTGTAGAAGCATGAGTGTTTACCTAAGCTGTCAGCTTATCGTTTTTCCATGGTTGCATGGTGACTCCATCTGGGTGCTTCTGGTTGCCATAGGGTCTGGTTAGCTGGAGTTCTGGTTCTGATGGGCAGTGGGCAAGCTTCCCTTGACAGCGCTGACCTTTTTGCGTCTCGCAGTTTTTGCGGTCAATATTGAGTTTAGCTGCTCCGATTTTTCTTATGTTATATTTGGTGGACTGTGCAATGGACGCGGTTATATTTTGGGCAAATAGGACAAACTAATTTATAGTAGCGAAAAATGCAATATAACTCGTTCTAACCCAGCATAACTAAATCTAAAATTATTACTTTTCTGTGTTTAGATTTAATTAGGTTGAGTAATAGGTAAGGTTGGTTTACCAAAGGTTTTTTAAGCTAGGCTCTAAATGTCTCCATTGTATACCCAGCTTAATGTTGATATCTGGACTATACCTGGAGAGGTTTCGGGTGTCAACGCCCCCGCGGTCCGGTCTGAGACCAGGTCTCGTGGTGGATCAGCGGTCTGATCAACCAGGCTGTTACTGCTGGCCGCACGTAAACTGACGTAAGAGCCACAGCCCGGCTGATCAAGTTCTGACTTTAGGTGCCTGTCCAGCGCCTTCTTGAAGACAGCCCGAGGTCTATTGGTAATCCCCCTTATGTATGCTGGAAGGCAGTTGAACAGTCTTGGGCCCCTGACACTTACTGTGTTGTCTCTGTGTACTCGTAGCGCCTCTGCTTTTCATTAGGGGAATGTTGCATCTCCTGCCGAGTATAATGCTTTCGTAGGGAGTGATTTTCGTGCGCAAGATTGGTATTAATATCTCTAGGATTTTCCAAGTGTATATTAGCATGTATCTTTCTCGCCTACATTCCAGGGAATACAAATCAAGGGACTTTAACCGTTCCCAGTAATTTAAGTGCTCTATCGTCCTTATGTGTGCTGTGAAAGTTCTCTGTACACTGTCCAGGTCAGCAATTTTGCATGCCTTGAAGGGGGTAATTAGCGTACAGTAGTATTCCAGCCTACAAAGAACAAGGAATTTGAAAAAAATCATCATAGGCTTGGCGTCCCTAGTTTTGAAGGTTCTCATTATCCATCTTATAATTTTTCTAGCAGATGCAGTAGATACATTGTTGTGATCTTTGTGAGATCCTCTGGCATTATTACTCCCAGGTCACTCATATTAGTGTTTCGCTCTATGTGGTTAAGTGATAAGACACGTATGCAACAGTTAGGTATCTTTTTTCTGAAACGTTTCGCCTACACGGTAGGTGCCCTGTTGCCTGGCGGCAAAAGCTCTCGCTTCACAAGGTAGGGGTCCGGGTTCGATTCCCGGCGAAGGGGTGGAAACATCTAACCTGTTTTCTTACACCGGTTGTCCATGTTCACCCATCAGTAAAATGGGTACCTGAGTATTAGTTGGCTGGTGTGGGTCGCATCCTGGGACAAAACTGACCTAATTTGCCCGAAATGCTCTGCATAACAAGCGGCTTTCTACAGAGTAACATGTCATTGATGTCAGCTATGGCGGTATACTTTGTACATGTACTTGTAGTAAATAGATATTATTATTGAGTACAGAGGAGGCAGCAGAAGCAGTAGAGATGTGAAAACGATATCGGTCTGTCAGCCTCGAAGACGTAGTGTTTGGGTAGTCAGTCCCTCAGCTTGGAGAAGAGTTCTGCTTTGGTCAGTCCCTCAGAGTTCTGTTCAATAATCTGGAATAATATTGGATAATTTTCATAATAATCCACATTTAAGGTGGACCCCGAGAAGCTAAACTCAGTATTAATATTTTTTTCTTACTGAGCTATGGCAGATAAGATCATGGATCCCATGGTCCCTGACTTTCGCTTGGCTGATTTCATAGGACTGAAAAATTACTTAGGTGGGCTGAACTGGAATGACCTGACTAAGGGTCAGGTAGGTGGTGATGGTTGCCGATATGATGCTTTCCAGGGCATAGTTCTAGCTGCTCAGTCAAATTATGTTCCAAATAGGGAAATCAGATCAAACAAAAATGATCCTAAATGGATGAACAATAGATTAAAATATCTGATTGGTCAAAAGAGAGGCATATATATAAGCAAATCAGAAGAGGAGAGGGGCAATTAAGAAATCGATATATTCAGTTAAAGAGAGAAATAAAAGAGGGAATTAGAAAAGCAAAAAGAGATTATGAGGTTAAAGTTGCAAGACAATCGAAGACTAACCCAAAAGGATTCTTTCAGGTATACAGAAGTAAGATCAGGGACAAGATAGGCCCACTCAAAAGTTCCTCGGGTCAGCTCACTGACAGTGATAAGGAAATGTGTAGAATTTTTAACACATACTTCCTCTCAGTTTTTACACAGGAGGATACCAGCGATATTCCAGTAATGATAAATTATGTAGAACAGGACGATAATAAACTGTGCACGATTAGGGTCACAAGTGACATGGTCCTTAGGCAAATAGATAAATTAAAACCTAACAAATCCCCAGGCCCTGATGAACTGTATGCAAGGGTTCTAAAGGAATGTAAAGAGGAGCTTAGCACACCTTTGGCTAATCTTTTCAACATATCACTACAAACTGGCATTGTGCCAGATAAGTGGAAAAAGGCAAATGTGATACCTATTTTCAAAACAGGTGACAGGTCCTTAGCTTCGAACTATAGACCAATAAGCCTAACCTCTATAGTGGGAAAATTTATGGAATCAATAATTGCCGAGGCAGTTCGTAGCCACCTTGAAAAGCATAAATTAATCAACGAATCTCAGCATGGTTTTACAAAGGGGCGTTCCTGCCTTACGAATTTATTAACTTTTTTCACTAAGGTATTTGAGGAGGTAGATCATGGTAATGAATATGATATTGTGTATATGGACTTCAGTAAGGCTTTTGACAGGGTCCCACATCAGAGACTATTGAGGAAAATTAAAGCACATGGAATAGGAGGAGAAATTTTTTCCTGGATAGAGGCATGGTTGACAAATAGGCAGCAGAGAGTTTACATAAATGGGGAGAAATCAGAGTGGGGAAGCGTCACGAGCGGTGTTCCACAGGGGTCAGTGTTGGGCCCCCTGCTGTTCACAATCTACATAAACGACATAGATGAGGGCATAAAGAGCGACATCGGCAAGTTTGCCGATGACACCAAAATAGGCCGTCGAATTCATTCTGACGAGGACATTCGAGCACTCCAGGAAGATTTGAATAGACTGATGCAGTGGTCGGAGAAGTGGCAGATGCAGTTTAATATAGACAAATGCAAAGTTCTAAATGTTGGACAGGACAATAACCATGCCACATATAAACTAAATAATGTAGATCTTAATATTACGGATTGCGAAAAAGATTTAGGAGTTCTGGTTAGCAGTAATCTGAAACCAAGACAACAGTGCATAAGTGTTCGCAATAAGGCTAATAGAATCCTTGGCTTCATATCAAGAAGCATAAATAATAGGAGTCCTCAGGTTGTTCTTCAACTCTATACATCCTTGGTTAGGCCTCATTTAGATTATGCTGCACAGTTTTGGTCACCGTATTACAGAATGGATATGAATTCTCTGGAAAATGTACAAAGGAGGATGACAAAGTTGATCCCATGTATCAGAAACCTTCCCTATGAGGATAGACTAAGGGCCCTGAATCTGCACTCTCTAGAAAGACGTAGAATTAGGGGGGATATGATTGAGGTTTATAAATGGAAGACAGGAATAAATAAAGGGGATGTAAATAGTGTGCTGAAAATATCTAGCCTAGACAGGACTCGCAGCAATGGTTTTAAGTTGGAAAAATTCAGATTCAGGAAGGATATAGGAAAGTACTGGTTTGGTAATAGAGTTGTGGATGAGTGGAACAAACTCCCGAGTACAGTTATAGAGGCTAGAACGTTGCGTAGCTTTAAAAATAGGTTGGATAAATACATGAGTGGATGTGGGTGGGTGTGAGTTGGACCTGATAGCTTGTGCTACCAGGTCGGTTGCCGTGTTCCTCCCTTAAATCAATGTGACCTGACCTGACTAGGTTGGGTGCATTGGCTTAAGCCGGTAGGAGACTTGGACCTGCCTCGCATGGGCCAGTAGGCCTTCTGCAGTGTTCCTTCGTTCTTATGTTCTTATGTTCTTAAAATGGTCTTCCGATGCGCTACCATAGATACATCCGAGTTAGATGAGAATAAGAGTGGCTAGGCAGAGATTTGCATCAATGTTAATGAGCTGAGAGTGATGGCGAGTATCCGAGGAAGAATTGAAGAAAGTCAAAGGAAAATTCACAGCATGTGGTTCTCCCACGGCTAGGAGGCGACCTGAGCCATTTCTTGAGACAGTGTCGAGCACTTATTGACGATTATTATAGTAAGTTTATTCAGGTATACACAAATACAGTTACATAGAATTATCATACATAGCGGCATATGTGTAGAGAACCTACGATAACCCAAAAAAAATCAGACAGTGACTTATTTCCGCTGCCTCAATGAGACTGGGGTCTATAAGAGTGGCTTGTCTGCCTGGGAAGTCTGAAAAGACATTGGCCTGCTCCTTCCATGAACTTTGGATTCTGAATTCCCACAGAATCTAGTTAGCTGGATGAGATACACAAAAAATGCGAGTAATGTTGTCTATGTTACTCTGGGAACTCTTATTCCTCACACTGTATCTGGAAGTGTAGCCTGATCCCACTGGTCATCTTCCGGTCTCAGATTTAGTGCTTGCTTCAATACTGATTTCTGAAGTTAATCGTTCTCACTCAATTTTTGCTGTCAAAGGAGTGTGCACACCTCAAGAAATTGGTTTGTTACCTGGAGGTTACCTGGAGGTTATTCCGGGGATCAACGCCCCCGCGGCCCGGTCCATGACCAGGCCTCCCGATGGATCAGGGCCTGATCAACTAGGCTGTTACTGCTGGCCGCACGCAGTCCAACGTACGAGCCACAGCCCGGCTGATCCGGCACCGACTTTAGGTATCTGTCCAGCTCTCTCTTGAAGGCAGCCAGGGGTTTATTGGCAATTCCCCTAATGCTTGATGGGAAGCTGTTGAACAGTTTTGGGCCCCGGACACTTATGGTGTTTTCTCTTAGTGTACCAATGGCGCCCCTACTTTTTATTGGCGGCATTTTGCATCGCCTGCCCAGTCTTTTACTTTCGTAGGGAGTGATTTCTGTGTGCAGATTTGGGACCATTCCTTCCAAGATTTTCCAAGTGTAGATTATGATATATCTCTCCCTCCTGCGTTCCAACGAGTACAAGTCAAGTGCTTCCAAGCGTTCCCAGTAGTTAAGGTGCTTGACAGAACTTATACGTGCAGTAAAGGATCTCTGTACACTCTCTAGATCTGCGATTTCACCTGCTTTGAATGGAGATGTTAATGTACAGCAGTATTCCAGCCTAGAGAGAACAAGTGATTTGAAAAGGATCATCATGGGCTTGGCATCTCTCGTTTTGAAAGTTCTCATTATCCATCCTATCATTTTCTTTGCACGTGCGATCGTGGCACTGTTGTGATCCTTGAAAGTGAGATCCTCAGACATTACTACTCCCAGGTCCCTTACATTATTTTTTCCGCTCTATTGTATGGCCGGAGTCAGTAGTATACTCTGTTCTAGTTATTATCTCCTCCAGTTTTCCATAACGGAGTAGTTGGAATTTGTCCTCATTGAACATCATATTGTTTACCGTTGCCCACTGGAAAACTTTGTTTATATCTTCTTGGAGGTTAACCGCGTCCTCAGCAGATGACAGCCTCATGCAGATCCTAGTATCATCCGCAAAGGATGATACGGTGCTGTGGTGTATATCTCTGTTTATGTCTGATATGAGGATAAGGAATAAGATGGGGGCGAGTACTGTGCCTTGTGGAACAGAGCTCTTCACTATGGCAGCCTCCGATTTAACTCTGTTGACCACTACTCTTTGTGTTCGATTTGTTAGGAAGTTGAAGATCCATCTCCCCACTTTCCCAGTTATTCCTTTAGCACGTATTTTATGGCCTATTACGCCATGATCTCATTTGTCAAATGCTTTTGCAAAGTCTGTGTATATTACATCTGCATTCTGATTTTCTTCCAGTGCATCCAAGGCCATGTCATAGTGATCCAGTAGTTGTGAGAGGCAGGAGCGACCTGCCCTGAACCCATGTTGCCCTGGATTGTGCAGATTTTGGGAATCCAGGTGATTTGCAATCCTGCTTCTTAGCACTCTTTCAAAGATTTTTATGATGTGGGACGTCAGAGCTATTGGTCTATAGTTCTTAGCTAATGCTTTGCTGCCACCTTTATGGAGTGGGGCTATATCCGTTGTTTTAAGTGACTGTGGAATTTCACCCATGTCCAAGCTCCTCCTCCATAGTGTACTTAGGGCACGCGAGAGGGGTTTCTTGCAGTTCTTAATGAAAACAGAGTTCCACGAGTCTGGGCCCGGGGCTGAGTGCATAGGCATGTTGTCAATGGCTTTTTCGAAATCTATCGGAGTTAGGGTAATGTCGGAAATCTGGCATACATTTATGGAGTTTTGAGGCTCATTCATGAAGAAATCATTTGGGTCGTCGATCCTCAGACCGATTAGTGGTTCACTAAACACAGAGTCATACTGGGATTTCAATATTTCACTCATTTCCTTGTTGTCGTCTGTGTAAGTCCCATCCTGTCTGAGTAAGGGCCCGATACTAGATGTGGTATTTGCCTTGTTTTTGACATATGAAAAGAAATATTTTGAATTTCTTTCAATTTCACTAATAGCTTTAAGCTCCTCCTGCCTCTCCTGGTTCCTGTAAGAGTCATTTAGCTTAAGTTCGATAGTTTCCACTTCCCTGGTCAGCGCCTCCTTTCGTGTATCAGATATTCTAGCACTCCTGAGGAGCTCAGTGACTCTTCGTCGTCTTCTGTAGAGGGAGCGTCTTTTTCTCTCCAGTTTACTCCTGCTCTTCTTCTTTCTTAGGGGAATATGCCTAGAACATGCTTCGGCTACCAGGAAGTTGATCCTTTCAAGGCACTGGTTTGGATCCATGTCATTTAAGACATCTTCCCAACATGTTTCGTTTAGGACATGGTTTACCTGGTCCCAGTTGATGTTCTTGTTGTTGAAATTGTATTTTGTGAAGACACCTTCACAGGTACATGCATTCTGCTGTTCAGGACCCCTATGCATGTACGTCTGGACTTCGCTTAGATTGTGATCGGAATTAGTTGTTTTTGATATTCTTATGTCTCTTATCAGGTCCTCATTATTTGTGAAGATAAGGTCAAGTGTGTTTTCTAGTCTTGTTGGCTCCACTATCTGCTGGCTTAAGGTGTGTTTTTCGCAGAGACTTAGTAGCTTATGTGTGTGTGACCTTTCATCTGCGCTACCTCCGGGGATTGTTTCAGCTATAACATTATTTGCTACATTCTTCCATTTTGTATGCCTTAGGTTGAAATCACCAAGCAGTAAGATGTTTGGGGATGGAGCTGGAAGGTTTTCCAAACAGTAATCGATTTTCAGTAGCTGTTCCTTGAACTGTTGTGAGGTTGCATCTGGTGGCTTGTATACAACCACAATGACTAGGTTTTGGTTCTCGATCTTTATTGATAGAACTTCATCTACCTCATTTGTGGTGTTCAGCAACTCCGTGCAGATAAGGGACTCTTTGACATACAGGCCAACCCCCCCTTGTTGAAGTTTGCGAAGAGCACCGTAATCTTCAAGACTACGGTGCTCTTCACCAACTCCAAGGCTGAGGGACTGATTACCTCTTCTTTTGTATATAGTTGTACAGTCTTCTCATTATGTACTTGAATTTGTATAGATAAAGCTACTGGATGGCGAAACGTCTACAATAAAGATACCCAGGTGTTGCACATGTGTCTAATTCTTCATCTTGTCGGTATTGAATACCATACATGTACACGTTTTTCTCAAGCTGCCTCTAAGTCCTCTTACTGCTATGCACAAGAGTTATAGGGCGAGTGAGTCTTTCTGCTTGACATCTTTTGATGAGTTGATTTCATGCTCGCTAATAACAGTAATCTGATCTTTGCTGTAACCTGCTGAAACGAAAAGGAAAAACCAGAGAAATGCTGTCGAACGGCTTCCAAACCACTTCTCTAACTAGGTTAAATGCATTCTTGTGGTTTGTTTAACTATGGCCCTGATTTGAGCTCTTACTGCACGAGCCGTTGCTTCATTGTCCTGGGAGATGCCAATGCCACGTTGACCTGGTTGAAGCCAGCTGGTAGCTTCTGTGCAGATGGTTGAATGCCGTTTTGGCAACGAGATGGCAATGTGTGTTACCAACTGTGATAAGCACGATTGCCCCGTCCCTTCTTTTTTCCTTCTCAAAGTACATGGTGCACCGAATGATGGGTTAATTTCTTCAGGTAACAACCCAGCAAAACAACTGTTTAACGTTAAATCTAAAACTTCGACTACACCAAGCACTGTCTTAACCCTCTCCGGTGTATTCGAGTGTAAACCCCACAGAACAAGAAGGGAGCTTAACAATCGCTTTATGAACATGGGATTGTTTCAAAACTAATGGTCCTGGGTAGAGATGCATCGGATGAGAAAATTTAGATATCTGCGGATGCTGATGTGTATGAGGATGTCTTGCTTATTTCGCAGATGCGGATGTAAAATTGTGCGGATGTTCCGCGGATGCGGATCTCCGATACATCACTAGTCCTGGAATGGAGTCATCAGCAGAATTTGTGTTTGCGGCACCTGGGTGGCTATTTACCTCTTAGTCTTTGAGCTGTGTTAGCGTCACTGTTTACATCTTAGTCTTTGAGCTGTTAGCGTCACTGTTTACATCTTAGTCTTTGAGCTGTGTTAGCGTCACTGTTTACATCTTAGTCTTTGAGCTGTGTGAGCGTCACTGTTTACATCTTAGTCTTTGAGCTGTGTTAGCATCACTGGTTCCGGTTATTTGGGTAGTGTCACTGGCGATTCTGTCACCGTTCGTAATTTTTCCGATTTCTCCACTTTTCTTGTTTTATTTTTTGGCAGCGAGTGCATAGACTATTGGTGGCCCTTTCCTCGGATTTGCCTCTGAGGTTCGTGCGTTGATGGGACAGATGGATCAAGACATTTACGAAAGGAAACGTGTGGCCACGAGTGGCTGCTTCAGGACTGAAAAATCCACTCATGGCCAAATATTTCCTCTAATAAATGTCCTGATCTGTACACAAGTGTCTTTTTCCCCACATCTTTTCGGTATTATCATACCCTTTTTCTGATGGACCAAGTTATGGTCTCTTGGTAACTTAGGTGGTGACCTGAAGAGTGGTTCAGCTGGCGCTGCCTTCAAGTAGCGTGACTCAGACACATTTTTTCTTTTTCATATTATTTGGAACAACGTTTTGCTCTTAAGGACACGTGTTTTTCACGTTATTCAGAACAACGTTTCGGTTTTTTGGACGCCTTTTTTCAGGTCAATTGGAAAAACGTTTCGCTCTTAAGGACTTCTGTTTTTAAGTCATTTCGGACAACGTTTGGCTCACCGGTGAGTTGAGAAAGCTCAACTGTGATCGAAACGTCGTCAGGGTAAAGGGTTTGTTCTGCAACTTGCGCCTGTAGCTCCGCGTGCGTTCGTTGATACGTTAGTGCTAAACCCGAAAAGGGAGGCATTGAGGTTCGATCCAAGGAAAGGGAGGGCAGATCTGATACCATGGACGAAGATCCCTTCCCCCCTTTCTCTGGCATCAAGGAACCTCGCATAACAACATAAGAACATTAGAGAGCACAACAGCAGACCTACTGGTCCACACTAGGCAAGTCCTTCTCTAACCCAGAACCCACTAACAAAAGTATTTGCCCAACCCATGATGAAATTATGGCCTCGGAGGCCGCATCATTCACTTAATACAACACACAAGTACCATCATCTACTGTACAAGGAGGATGAAGAGTTGATATCAGCTCCGGATAATTTAACGTACACTTAGAAGCTATCAATGCAGGGACGTCTGTGTTTACCTTTCCTTATCGCAGAGGGGAGGTTGGGTGTTGGGGTGGCTGAGGGGGGGGGTCAAGGCAGGGGTAAATATTATTTGAAGTGCCCCCAACTCCTCCTCCTACTACCACCTACCCGTCTCCTCCGTTGTATTTTTTTCTGTTTTCAACGGAAAAGGTCTAATTACTCTTGGTGTTTAATCTGTATTTAACAGAGGCTTTATTTTTTATCGTTTATTTCATGTTTGTCACAAAGAAACATTTTATTTCTGTTGTTTTTTTCTCAGTATTCCAAGAAGTGCTGTTGTTTCACCAGTATTCAGCAAAAATGGCCCTGTTCCTACTGTTGTTTCATCTGTATTCAACAGGAAAGGCCTCGTTTAAAATGTTTCGTGTATTGGCATTCAACAGAGAAAGTTTTATATCTACTGTTGTATTCTGTGTATTCAGCAGAACAGCCCTTACAATT
This sequence comes from Cherax quadricarinatus, assembly GCF_038502225.1. Lineage (NCBI taxonomy): Eukaryota > Metazoa > Arthropoda > Malacostraca > Decapoda > Parastacidae > Cherax > Cherax quadricarinatus. The sequence continues at coordinate 58,139,416 of NC_091292.1, forward strand.
ACCATTATTTTATGTATTGAATAGAGAAGCTCTTAGCTCTACCGTTGTTTCCTCAATACTTAACAGAATGGCCTTATGTTTACCGTTTATTTCTCTGTTCATCAGAAAGTACTTAGTATCTTCCACTGTTTGGTTTGTAGGCATTCAACAGCGAAGGCCTTATCCCTACCGTCGATTTGTCTGTGTATAGAACAGTGGGCCTTCTGCCTTCAACGGAGGCCTTATCCTCACTGTTTTTGTCTGCATTCAACGGAGAAGACTTGCATTAATTTGTATTCAGTAAAGAATGCCTTGAATTTATCGAATCCATTTACATTCGTTTGTAAACAGAGTTATCCTTCGTTAGAACCGAAAGACGGAAATGGATTTAGAGAGAGACTAGTATTTATCGAACTTCGTAACTCCTGTCATAGGAAGATTTTGGCTAGCTCGTCTCCCTCGTCTCCACTGAATTGTGCTCGTTGACGGTGTTGTGTCTCACCGCCTTGCACTCGCGTTCCACCATTTTTTTTCTTTGATACGATGAGAAATGACAGTAGTAGTTATAATTTTCGTATTAATGTTTGACTGCTTACTTTTTTTCGTATTGTTTAAAAGTCGATTTTGTTCAGTCAGCGGTTTTGTTTAGAAAATTGTCTTGTTCAGGATACGGGATTGTTCAGCAAGCGGTTTTAAACTGTTCTTTTCACAATTCGCAAAAATGATCGCGTTATGGGACTCATGAAAAATAGGATTTTTTTTGTTAAGGAGGTACTTGTGCAGATGTTTTACTACGTGTGTGTGTGTGTGTGTGTGTGTGTGTGTGTGTGACCTAGGTGTTGGTGCGAGAATGGTACCCCTTGCGCGCGCGCGCACACACACACACACACACACACACACACACACACACACACACACACACACACACACACACACACACACACACACACGCACACGCACACACGCGCACACACGCACACACACACACACACACACACACGCACGCACGCACACGCACACACGCGCACACACACACACTCTCTCTCCCACCTACCCACTTTCTCGACCCATCTTTCTCCAGCGTTTATAAATGATAAAACGGCCTCTACAACCTGTCTGCCGCTGCCTGAAATATATCTTTCGTGCCACTACACAGTCTTATTACTTTATTCCCTATTTTCAACATCCACACATCATTAATCTCAGAAAATACTTATTAAATGCTTCTAGCCGCCGCCTCCTCGCTGTAACATTCAGAGATTTCCCTTATCCATTCTCAACTATGGTATTAATCCATTTTTTTCGCATCCACAAACTTCTTAATCTCTACAAGTTCTTCAACACTCCTGCAACTTTCCTTTCCTTATATTTTCTGTAAATCACCTCGTTTTTTAGAGATCCATCTGCCAACATTTTCATTAGATAGTATTTAAATACTTTCACCTTCTTTCCTGACGTCTAATCTCTAATGCTTTAGTTTTTTATTTAATCACTCAACTCTTTTTCTGTTTCCTCCAACTTCTTTCCACACCCAAACTCCTTCAACAACTTGTTCAGTTACTCTCTTTAATTTTCCCCTAATACTTTGTCATCTCAAAATGACTGACATCTCCCGCTTTATATCAGATTAATTACCTCCCGCTTGCACTCTTGCCTTCACTTATATAACCACATCAGTGATAACATTTTAACATCCAGGGCAGTGTCAATGCTCTCAGTCTGAGGTTCAGTTTTACTAGTAAACGTTTTACTTCCTACCCAACCTGAACCTCGTCCTTTTCATGAAATACTTCTCAACTTATAACAAATTACCACACAGTCAACACATCTGTAAAAATTTGCCTTATTGGTCTTTCTTCCCTCTCACATTTTTTCTTCAGATTCATGAAAATAACTTAGGTAAGATTCGACAGGAAACAGGACAAGTGTTTCCTGACTCGGGTCTTAGTCAGATAATGACCCGCCATTGGAGCTTTTGGTCATCTGACCGAGGCCTTCCGCTGTCTTATCGGTCCACCCTTTAAAAATTATGGCCATAGTTAAAAACATTTAGTTAGTGCATGAAAGCAATCAAAGGCTCCTTTCCCTTATCTAAGTACTGCTCACTTACGTTCTTCAAGGCAGACAACTGATCCGTAAATGCCTTTCCCATCACTCGTTTAATACCAATTATTACATGCAATTAACATTAGTTTATCTTAATCTTTAACAAAATTATCAACAGGCACAATGAAGCGCATCTCCCGAGTTGCGCAGCTTCTTTGCACTACAAATGTACAATAAAATGTTCGTATAAGGATCATTAGCTTGTGAGTGAGTTTCCATGAATGCCCCCTGCCATTAGGCCACCTCGCGGTCCATTTTCTTTAACAGGCGATGCGTTTTTCCTTCCCCTGGGTTCCCCGTGGAGACATGCTGCGCCTAAATCGCCTTCCAATCGTATTTCTCCCTCACACCACCTTTTATTGCCGCTACTTATTGAATTCAACGGCGGAACAATGTGGCAAAGGGGCCCAGCGTTGTAGGAAATGGAATATTAGTCTCCGAGGCCGCTCGTAAAGCCTCTGGTCTCCTGCAGCGTCCAAGACTTGCGCCTCGGAGTCTAAGTGCGTCCCATTTTTCAGGCCAGGTTCTATTGGCAGGCCCACGCCATTTACAATCACTCATTTTCTGCAGGTTTCCGTTTTCTTCTTTTTTTCCATAGAGTTGTGACTGCGCTTGCTCCATAATTTTCTCTCTCTCTGCCGGATATTGAGTTGCACTACGTTCTCTGTCTCTCTCTCTGTTCTGATGGTATTCACTAAAAGAAACTTCTTAAGTAGAGAGAAGCTGCCTTCCAGCCTCACAAGTCAGAAAACTAACAAGTTTTTTTTTAACTGATCCGTATCAATACTATCTAATTATTGTTAAACATATTATTCTGGATCTATTTTTTTATTATCATGGAAGACGTACCAGCGTTGTTTTAATCTTTTTCTCCTCCCTCCTTCCCTTTATCCCTTCATACTCCTTGTTTACTTCTTCCATCCTGCTAAACTTCAGTATGAAGTTCATCCTTCAACTTCAGGAGCGACTCTGGTGATTATCAATTCCTCTTTGGTATTGTGCTAACAGCACTTAGCTATATATTCATATATGTTTTAATGTTAAGATTTTTTTTGTGATGGTTTAGTTAGGGGAGAAATAAAACGGCAAGGCTCGTCCTAATTGGAGGAAGGTTGTGGTACAGCTGCTGGTTCTTTGTTAACAGTGGTTGTAATTTTTATTCTCACTTTATCATGAAACATCAAGAAAGTATGTTAAATTATTGTAATGCATTGTAATCAGAACACAAACAGTCCGCACCATGGAGAGTTATAGAAACTTGTGTCGTTTTAATCCGACTTGGTCGATTGACAAGTCAGACTAAAGCGAGAGGAAAGGCGATCAGGACATACACTAGAAGTTGCTTGGGAAGAAAGGAAAGAAGTGGTAGTAGTAATAGTGAAAGTAGTAGTTGTAATCACTTCCTCAATTTTAAGTCATTTAATAAATCTTTTCAAAATGTAATTTCTCATTTCATCATTGGTAATGGTGGTTCAAAAAAAAAATCCCCTTGTGAGTTTTCAACAATAGGCGACCTGCCCGGTAATTAGGTACCAAGCGGTGTACTGATGCCCTTCATGGCTTGTTCCTCGCTGCTGGTGAGCCACTTTTGATGTAAAAAAAAATTAAACCTATGTTCCAATTAATTGAGTTTAAACTGAATGCCTTTCATCCACCAAGACCTGTATGGCCCGCACGGCTTTAGCGCTCCCCCTTCAATGTAATAATGCAATGGCGTACCATTGTTGGGTGTTACACCATGTACATTAATGGCTTAACAGTGTTGGGCATCAGTAATTAAGCAACAGCTGGCTTACCAGTACTCAACAACAGCTGGCTTACCAGTGCTAGCTAGCATCAACAATTAAGCAACAGCTGGCTTACCAGTGCTATATATATTCATTGCAAGCATCCGCTAGCCTCTTAAAAATCAGAGTATCACCGCAGCATCCTACAGTAGAATTGTTTATCCTTGCTGGTGATTGATACCTCAGGCGTGCTGTAAACACGGAACACTTGCATTCTGGAAGGGTAGTAAATCTCTGAGATGTTTATGCGGAAGCTATATCAGCAGTTCTGTTCTATATTAGTTTATATTTCTGGGATGACGAGGTAATAGAGGAGGCCCAGTAACGATTTGGCTTTGTGAAGCTCTCTGGTGGTTCTGGGAAACTCAGTAACGATTTGGCTTTGTGAAGCTCCTTGGCGGTTCTGGGAAACTCAGTAACGATTTGGCTTTGTGAAGCTCCTTGTCAGTTCTGGGAAACTCAGTAACGATTTGGCTTTGTGAAGCTCCTTGGCGGTTCTGGGAAACTCAGTAACGATTTGGCTTTGTGAAGCTCCTTGCCGGTTCTGGGAAACTCGGTAACGATTTGGCTTTGTGAAGCTCTCTGGTGGTTCTGGGAAACTCGGTAACGATTTGGCTTTGTGAAGCTCTCTGGTGGTTCTGGGAAACTCGGTAACGATTTGGCTTTGTGAAGCTCTCTGGTGGTTCTGGGAAACTCGGTAACGATTTGGCTTTGTGAAGCTCTCTGGTGGTTCTGGGAAACTCAGTAACGATTTGGCTTTGTGAAGCTCTCTGGTGGTTCTGGGAAACTCGGTAACGATTTGGCTTTGTGAAGCTCTCTGGTGGTTCAGGGAAACTCGGTAACGATTTGGCTTTGTGAAGCTCTCTGGTGGTTCAGGGAAACTCAGGACTGCTGTGGTTCAATATGCAGCCCAATTTTCTGAAGAGACAAAGTTTGTCTTCTTCATTGGTCACATTACTACAACTAGTGAGGCTGTGATGTATAAAAAACAGTAATTTGAAAGACCTTGAAGTATATTGGAATAAATTTGCAATAAATTCTGAGACTATCTGGAATGCAACATCTGGTGTTTACGAATACATAAACTGCTCATTTATTATGCTGTACCTGGAGAAATTAATATTTAAAACTGCGCACAAGTGTTGCATCTTGATGTGACTACTGCAACGTATTTGATGTTGCAAGCCTTTTGACTACTGAATACAAGTCCTGCTTCCATCAGGAAATCATATTTCATAAACGAAAACTCCCAAAATGTGAGGGAATGAAGTGGGAGTACTCAGCGCTGAGAAGAATTTCATAACCTGATTTTGGAAAATGTAATATTGAATGAAATCTTGTGTGAATTTAGTGTACTGTTCAACATATATGTTGTGGGGAATAGGTAAAACTTGCGATTTTGGCTTAAATAGCAACGCTCTTCTTGCCGAATAAAGCAAGCGAAAATTTGTGCATGCAATAATTTCGGAAAAATCATTCTGAACCTAACGAAAAAAAAATGTTTCGTTGTGTTTATTACTAAATTATTGTAAACTTATCTAAAATACATTTAGTTGAATAAGGTTAGGTTCAGCATTATTTTTGCGAAATTATTACTTACACAAATTTTCGCTTGCCTTATTCGGCAAGAAGAGCGTTCTTATTTAAACCAAAATCGCAAGTTTTACCTATTCCCTACGACATACACATATTAGCGGCCATTGAAGAGGCGGGGGCCAAGAGCTATGACTCGACCCCTGCAGCCACAACTAGGTGAGCACACACACACACATATATATATATATAATATATATATATATATGAAAGGGGGTAAAGCAGCTGGAACTGATGGGATCATGACAGAAATGTTAAAAGCAGGGGGGGATATAGTGTTGGAGTGGTTGGTACTTTTGTTTAAAAAATGTATGAAAGAGGGGAAGGTACCTAGGGATTGGCGGAGAGCATGTATAGTCCCTTTATATAAAGGGAAGGCGGACAAAAGAGATTGTAAAAATTATAGAGGAATAAGTTTACTGAGTATACCAGGAAAAGTATACGGTAGAGTTATAATTGAAAGAATTAGAGGTAAGACAGAATGTAGAATTGCGGATGAGCAAGGAGGCTTCAGAGTGGGTAGGGGATGTGTAGATCAAGTGTTTACATTGAAGCATATATGTGAACAGTATTTAGATAAAGGTAGGGAAGTTTTTATTGCATTTATGGATTTAGAAAAGGCATATGATAGAGTGGATAGAGGAGCAATGTGGCAGATATTGCAAGTTTATGGAATAGGTAGTAAGTTATTAAATGCTGTAAAGAGCTTTTATGAGGATAGTGAGGCTCAGGTTAGGGTGTGTAGAAGAGAGGGAGAATACTTCCCGGTAAAAGTAGGTCTTAGACAGGGATATGTAATGTCACCATGGTTGTTTAATATATTTATAGATGGGGTTGTAAAAGAAGTAAATGCTAGGGTGTTCGGGAGAGGGGTGGGATTAAATTATGGGGAACCAAATTCAAAATGGGAATTGACACAGTTACTTTTTGCTGATGATACTGTGCTTATGGGAGATTCTAAAGAAAAATTGCAAAGGTTAGTGAATGAGTTTGAGAATGTGTGTAAAGGTAGAAAGTTGAAAGTGAACATAGAAAAGAGTAAGGTGATGAGGGTATCAAATGATTTAGATAAAGAAAAATTGGATATCAAATTGGGGAGGAGGAGTATGGAAGTGAATGTTTTCAGATGCTTGGGAGTTGACGTGTCGGCGGATGGATTTATGAAGGATGAGGTTAATCATAGAATTAATGAGGGAAAAAAGGTGAGTGGTGCGTTGAGGTATATGTGGAGTCAAAAAACGTTATCTATGGAGGCAAAGAAGGGAATGTATGAAAGTATAGTAGTACCAACACTCTTATATGGATGTGAAGCTTGGGTGGTAAATGCAGCAGCGAGGAGACGGTTGGAGGCAGTGGAGATGTCCTGTCTAAGGGCAATGTGTGGTGTAAATATTATGCAGAAAATTCGGAGTGTGGAAATTAGGAGAAGGTGTGGAGTTAATAAAAGCATTAGTCAGAGGGCAGAAGAGGGGTTGTTGAGGTGATTTGGTCATTTAGAGAGAATGGATCAAAGTAGAATGACATGGAAAGCATATAAATCTATAGGGGAAGGAAAGAGGGGTAGGGGTCGTCCTCGAAAGGGTTGGAAAGAGGGGGTAAAGGAGGTTTTGTGGGCGAGGGGCTTGGACTTCCAGCAAGCGTGCATGAGCGTGTTAGATAGGAGTGAATGGAGACGAATGATACTTGGGACGTGACTATCTGTTGGAGTGTGAGCAGGGTAATATTTAGTGAAGGGATTCAGGGAAACCGGTTATTTTTTTATAGTCGGACTTGAGTCCTGGAAATGGGAAGTACAATGCCTGCACTTTAAAGGAGGGGTTTGGGATATTGGCAGTTTGGAGGGATATGTTGTGTATCTTTATACGTATATGCTTCTAAACTGTTGTATTCTGAGCACCTCTGCAAAAGCAGTGATAATGTGTGAGTGTGGTGAAAGTGTTGAATGATGAAAGTATTTTCTTTTTGGGGATTTTCTTTCTTTTTTGGGTCACACTGCCTCGGTGGGAGACGACCAACTTGTTGAAAATATATATATATATATATATATATATATATATATATATATATATATATATATATATATATATATATATATATATATATATATATATATATATATATAATGTGGAGAAAAAGTTAGCCTTTGAGAAGTTTTTACAAAGTAGAAGTGATGCAAGGAGGGAAGAGTATATGGAGAAAAAGAGAGAGGTTAAGAGAGTGGTGAAGCAATGTAATAAGAGAGCAAATGAGAGAGTGGGTGAGATGTTATCAACAAATTTTGTTGAAAATAAGAAAAAGTTTTGGAGTGAGATTAACAAGTTAAGGAAGCCTAGAGAACAAATGGATTTGTCAGTTAAAAATAGGAGAGGAGAGTTATTAAATGGAGAGTTAGAGGTATTGGGAAGATGGAGGGAATATTTTGAGGAATTGTTAAATGTTGATGAAGATAGGGAAGCTGTGATTTCGTGTATAGGGCAAGGAGGAATAACATCTTGTAGGAGTGAGGAAGAGCCAGTTGTGAGTGTGGGGGAAGTTCGTGAGGCAGTAGGTAAAATGAAAGGGGGTAAGGCAGCCGGGATTGATGGGATAAAGATAGAAATGTTAAAAGCAGGTGGGGATATAGTTTTGGAGTGGTTGGTGCAATTATTTAATAAATGTATGGAAGAGGGTAAGGTACCTAGGGATTGGCAGAGAACATGCATAGTTCCTTTGTATAAAGGCAAAGGGGATAAAAGAGAGTGCAAAAATTATAGGGGGATAAGTCTGTTGAGTATACCTGGTAAAGTGTATGGTAGAGTTATTATTGAAAGAATTAAGAGTAAGACGGAGAATAGGATAGCAGATGAACAAGGAGGCTTTAGGAAAGGTAGGGGGTGTGTAGACCAGGTGTTTACAGTGAAACATATAAGTGAACAGTATTTAGATAAGGCTAAAGAGGTCTTCGTGGCATTTATGGATTTGGAAAAGGCGTATGACAGGGTGGATAGGGGGGCAATGTGGCAGATGTATATATATATATATATATATATATATATATATATATATATATATATGTATATGTCGTGCCGAATAGGCAGAACTTGCGAGCTTGGCTTAAATAGCAACGCTCATCTTGCCATATAGGACAAGCTAAAATTTGTGTATGCAATAATTTCGCCAAAATCATTCTGTACCTAACGGAAAAAATATATTTCACTGTGTTTGTTTAGTATTAAATTATTGTAAACAAATCTAAAATATATTTAGTTGGGTTAGGCTAAAATAAATTGTTCTTGTTATAATAAGGTTAGGTAAGTTTTCTAAGATTCTTTTGGTGCAAAATTATAAATTTTTACATCAACATTAATGAAAAAAATATATCTTTAAACGTATAAGAGAAAATTTCAGAAAGGACTTAATTTTAAATGAGTTCTTGCTAATTGACCAGTTTTACATATTCGGCACGACATATATATATATATATATATATATATATATATATATATATATATATATATATATATATATATATATATATATATATATAATATATAATATTAGAAAGCGTTCCAATGTTTTGGTCCCCTGCGCTGTTGTGTTTGACCACGAAGAATAATGAAGGAATGCCGTAATGGCATCATTGATTGGAACTGTGGTCTTTGATGGTTCGTCTCTCTTGTAATTTCCTTAAGATTTTCCTTTGGTTAGTTTCCCAGAAAGACATTTGTTGGCTGTTCACCTCTGCCTCTCTTAAGACAATACTCAGCCCAATTGTCATTAACCCGGTACTCAGAATCTCTATTTATCCAGGGTTCTTCATCTCCCTCTTCCTCCTTTCTGTTTATCTTCTCCCTTTGTGAGAAATAAAAATAAAAGTTTAATTTCATGTCGAAGATATTCGAACTTTTAAAACTTTAAACCCAAAATAAATTCTTCGGAAACAATAAACGTTTTGAGGTGAATATCGGCAACAACAACGGAAAAATATCTTAAGGGGGAAGAGTGGGAGATCTGTTCCTTCACAGTTCAAAGCACTCGGAATAGCCTTTTCTAATTCAGTAATTAAATTCCGTTTGTTTTGGGTCGTGGCGGCGTGCTCCTATTGGTGGCTGATTAGCGCGCGCTCGACGCTCATTGGCTGCCACCTCCAGCTCTTGTTCTTAGGCAAACGGAAAAGCCCGCGCAACGCTGGGATTGCAGCCTCGATGTTTACCGCCTTCGATTGGGGGAACTTTTCGATCAGTTTGTTTATTCGAGACGCTCTGTTAGCCGTGGAGTCGGCAGGGCAGGCTTGAATAGCAGCTGATTATCTGCGGAAACTTGTGGCTCTGGGGATTCTCTCTGACCTGATTACCACCCAGAGAGAATGACTTTTATTTTTTTTTTTCCCCGAGATTTATATTTCGCTCTGAGATCATTTATTTTTGTTTTTTTAAACTTATAAACTATCGTATATTGTATTTATATTGATCATTTTATTTTCTTTATTTTGAATAATTAGCAGTCAAGGATCAGCTAATCTTAAATAATTTTCATTTGCACCAGAGAACAGGTTTTTTTTTTTATCTTTAATAACTTTTTATAATTTTATATATATATTTTTTATATTTAATACCTAGAACCAACAATATATTTCACTTTAAACATCAGTACGTATCTTTGTGCGTAAAAAGATACTCAAATTCGGTAACAATCCGTGTTGACAATTTTTTGAAGGTGTCAGGTACACATGAAATGCCTTGCTTGGAGATACAGAGTTAACTTTCACTCTCCAGTGGAGTGTGACAACCACTTAGTTACGACTTTGTTAATGCTGGTGGCACACTGGTACCGTCCACAACCCACAATGTTCTTCCATATCTGAACTCGCCTGTTTGTTTGCAATTTGACTCTGATTTTAGCCTACTCTCTTCCTGTGTGTGTGTGTAATAGAAATATACGCACTTAAAATTCTTCAATTCAGTCTCTTGTCTTTTTACTGTGAGTGTTAATCTTTGTTTACGGTAACATGAAGTATTGAAAATTACATGTTGTACCTTGTCTAAGATAGGATTTATTTAGCTGTTCGAGGTCCCTCTAACTAATGATGAGGCTGTCCACTGTGTCACCCGTCACACGCCACACAACCACGAGCATGTTACCTGACCGACGAGGTGCTGCTCCCGAGAGTTTTAGCCCCTCTGGGGAAATAAATTTGTCCTATTACATTAGCCGCCCCGATTGTTAATAGTAATTTTATCTAAAGATATTATATTTGATATATTCAAAATTTATTACTACTCCATTTATCTAAAATTATATATTTAGTATACTCAGTTACAAGCAGTCGACTACCTTGTGGTGAAGATAGTGTCAGCGAGGCTACAGTAAGGCATTATTTTTGCCTTTATAAATATGCATCGCATAGCTTCTGTATGTAAAACACGGGAACGTTATAAACAACCTTATCTATTTAATTTGTGATTAATGTTTGATGCTGTGACGAGTTTGGTGTGTGCGGATCAGGGACACGCAAGTTGTGGAAGAAGGAAAGACAGAATATGTTAAAATAACCAGCACTTTAAATCTCAGCTTGTCTTCGTACAGGTGATACAATGTCCTGTGAGAAGGAAGGGAAGCGGGAAGGGGAGGAAAAAGCCAGATAAGAGAGAGGGAAAAGTCCAGGGAAGGGAGTGGAGACAGGCCAGGAAAGAAAGGAAGGGAAAGTGTAGGGGGGAGAGAGACAGAACAATAGAAAAAAAATTCAAAAGAACTTAGTTTTTATCGAAGTTTTCTGATGAGAAAAACATTAAATGGCTACTACTGTGACGATAGTAAAGCTGAAGGTTCTCTGCCTGCTCTGCCATCATTCTGTTAAGGTAGTAACGTAGAATACCCTGTTCGTGCCCTGTCCTACCACCACACACTGCTCGCATGGAAGATGGGAAAGTGGGTTTGAAGGAGAAAAGGTTACTGAAGAAGGGACCAGAGGTTCAAAGATGGGCAGAGGTAATAATGGTGAAAGAGTTTGAGGTAGACGCATGTGTAGTTAAGGTGGAAATAACTGGTAAGGAGGAGGAGAGAAGGGAAAGAGATTGGGAAAAGACGTATGGAAGAGGCAGTGAATAAATAAGGAAACGGAAAAGAGTAAACTAGTGAAATGGAGGCGATAAGAGGGTAGGGAGTGTGAGAAAGGAGTGAGGAGTAAAATTGCGAGTAGAGTGATATGATGAAAGTGACAATTTGAGTGATTATTAAGATGTGGATCAGAGGAGGGAAAGGAAGAAGAGTAGGAAATAGATGAAGGAAGGAGGTAGAGGTACTGAAAGGAGGAGCTGGAGGCAGGAGGAGGAGGAGTTAGTGTCAGAGACAAGTATGGGAAGAGAGAAGGGCAAAATGCAGATAAGTTGAGAGAGGATTGAAAGAATGTATCTAGGAGAGAAGTGAGGGAGAAATGTGATGAATGGTTTTGAAAACCGACAAGTTGAAGAATTGAGACACTTATGCAACGTATGAGAATCTTTATTGAAGAAACGTTTCGCCACACAGTGGTTTCATCAGTCCAATACAAAGCAGAAAGGTATAAGGAGAAGAGGAGTTTGAGGTAATCAATCCCTCAGCCTGGAATCGATGTGTTCAGTCCATCGATTCCAGGCTGAGTGACTGATTACCTCAAACTCCTCCTCTCCTTATATCTTCTTGCTTTGTATTGGACTTATGAAGCCTGTGTGGCGAAACGTTTCTTCAATAAAGATTCCCATATGTTGCATAAGAGGGAGAATGAGTGATAGGAGGTAAGTGAGGTTGAGGAGGATGACGGGGGACAGGGAGACTGATGGTTAGAAAATTTCTGAGAAAAAAGAGAGAACAGTGAGGGATGAAAAATGGAAACTGGGATGGATCAGTGAAACAGAACACGGATTAAAGAGACAAGATAATTGAAAATACGTAAATGAAGGGATAAATAAAGTTTAGGAGGTTACTTTAAATTTGGTGACAGTTGTGATGTTATTGTTAAGATGGTAGACATGTATAGACATAAGGGGTCCCGTAGCTCGATTCCCAGCGCACGCAGCTCACACAGAGGCACTTGGTTTGATTCCCAGTACGGGGGGAAACATTAGGACTCATTTCCTTAAGATACCAACTGTCCCTGTTCACCCATCAGTAAAATGGGCACCTGGGTGTTAGTCGACTGGTGGGGGTCGCATCCTGAGGACAAAATTGACCTAATTTGCCCTAAATGCTCTGCATAATAAGGGGCTGTCTGTATAATAGTATGTCATTGATGTCAGCAAGACCTGTATACCTCGCAATTTTAGAAATAAAGATTATTATTATTAATTATTATTGAGCAAAAGTTGTGTGTTCTACAGAGGCGTTAATTTTGACTGACAGGTAACACAATAGTGAATGACGGAAGAAAGTGGCTGCTACAGAACAGTTTAGTTTTGTTATCGCTTAGTTATTTGCCGGTTTTTTGAGTCGCCAGGGTTTAGGACTCCTCTTGATTTTTTGTTGGTTGCCATTTTCTGAATTTAACAGTTTCGTTGTGAAGTGTTGAACTGTGTTTAGCTTTATTCTACATTATATTCTCCTTTAGTTCTCTACTGCCGGGACAATTATGTAATGCTTTCTGGCGTCTCTGTGACGACTTTACGGTTCTACCTGTTGTGTATAACCTCTGGCCTGGTGGTAAAAGCTTCACACGGTGAGGGTCCGGGTTCGATTCCCGGCGAAGGGGTGGAAACAATGGACGTGTTTCCTTACACCGGTTGTCTATGTTCACCCATCAATAAAATGGGTACCTGGGTGTTAGTCGACTGGTGTGGGTCGCATCCTGGGACAAAACTGACCTAATTTGCCCGAAATGCTCTGCATAACAAGCGGCTTTCTATATAGTAGTATGTTATTGATGTCAGCTAGGACTGTATACCTTATACTTGTAGTAAATAAAGATATTATTATTGTTATTATTATGTGCTTATTTTCTCTGTTGCTGTCGGTATCTTGTTTGTTTTGGTCGTAGGTTTCTCCTTTCTACGCTTCCTCGTTTGTTGTAGTGTTGTGAGGAGAAATTCATGCATTTTGTCTTTGTCCCATTTATTCTTTAGCTCCAGTTCCAGCCTTGTGGTGAAAGTTAAAGCCTATTCTAATTTAATCCCTCTGGTCTCTCTTCGTACTCAAATTTCAAAATTTTGAAATACACTTTGCTACGCAAATCACCTCCGCGTAGGAGACGATATTGTGCCCGTTTATTGTGGGTAACTTTTCTCTCTCTACGAGCTCCTGGAGAGCGAAACATTGCCACACTAAAATGGCACACTAGCTACACATGTAGCATATTGAAGGTAATTCTACCAATATTATTGCCTTGTTATTTTCCACTTTGTTAATCTGAACATCGTATAATGTGTCTTTAAATCCATGCTTTAAAGTCTAGTTTGGTTCTGAATTACTGTTAAACGCAGTATTTTGACACTAGAAATATTTTGAGAACGCTTCATTGGCGAAACACTTCTTCAAAACTGTAAAACCTTTCCTTATAAGCTGGTATATTCACTGTTACAATACTGCTAGAATATCGCTGAAGGTACATGTCACTGCTCTAATGTCTGTTTACAATATGCCATTAATGTACAATATCCGATTGCTTCAGGCTCGGTCTTGTCACTCTGGTGGTTCATGATCACTAATCTCTGCTGTTTTTGATGTCATTGCAACGTCACGGTATTGCACCGTATTGTCGCTACCCCTGTTGTGACGCAACACATCACAGGGCAGTGTTTCACTGTGTTCCTGGTGTTTCCTCCCTTGTTGACCTCCTTCCTCGTTGACTTTTTGGTAGGGTCGTCCAGCTTCCTGACTGACTGACTGGCAGCTGACTGACTGGCAGTCGATTAGCCCAGTTCATTGCTCTCTCAAACCTTACATACAGTTATTCCTTACAGAAACCTCTTGGAAAGTTCGATCACCTGTCACAAGAGTTCAGGTTTCCAGACAACCAATCACAAGAGGAAATAGTGATATCCCACCAGACGGTCAAGTGCCAAGGGATTGCTTGCCAGTCCTGCCGTCAGGCGCCTCCGTCAGCTAAGTCTAACTCAAGAAATCGTAATAACAAGATTGCAAACAAACCACGAAACGGGTGGGGTCTAAACCCTACTGACCTGGAGTTTTAAGTCTCACTTGCCATGGATTCAAACCCCACCCTAGCCTTTCTCTTTGTATTTGAAGACTTAAAATTTGTTAGTGTGTATGTGCGTGCATTTATGTGCGTTGTGCTCCTTGACTCGTGTGTGTGTGTGTGTGTGTGTGTGTGTGTGTGTGTGTGTGTGTGTGTGTGTGTGTGTGTGTGTGTGTATTTTTCCCTGTGGATTACGCGCTCCACCCAAATTACCAGAGAAGGTTTCGTGGTGGTGAGAGGAAGACGGGAAAGAGACGGGTGCTGAGCCAAGGGAGAGCTGGTGGTGATCTGTCTGGAAAGGCGGCAGAGGTGACGGCAACAAACAGAGCTGTACATTCTCCAGGTCGGGGCGAGACATCAGGGGCGTGCTGGCTAAGTGGTGTCATTCCTCATGTAACTTTCACCGCCCTGCCATCGACGGCTGGTGGCGCCCCGGGTTTTTGTTCCCAGACCCGCCATTGTCACCCTGCTCCGTCCACGTTACTACGATGGTATTGGTAGTGGTAGTATTGGTAGTGGTAGTACCACTAACTTGTTTACCAAGTTAGTGATGTCTTTCATAACTGTGAATGGTTCCAGGGATGATCGCTGTCGAAGAATTGAGACACTTGTGCAACATTTGGGAATCTTCATTGAAGAAACGTTTCGCCACACAGTGGCTTCATCAGTCCAATATAAAGTAGAAACGGGTAAGGAGAGGAGGAGTTTGAGGTAATCAGTCCCTCAGCCTGGAATCGATGTATTCAGTCCATCACTGCCATGATCGCTGTCGCTGCCAGGTGTTAGAGCAAGTCTCCTGAAGTAGAAAAAAATATAAAAGAACTAAAAATCATTAATAAGCAAAGAGGAAAGTGAACATTTACTTGTCAGTTTAGGTGTTCATTAAGGCTGTCAAAAAGATTGACAGTCTTTGTCAAAAGAACCACGGGGGGAGTTGAATGATAGTTCTAGGTCTTTCGTTTTGCAATCAGCATATCAGGAGCTTGCAGTGTTGCAGAAATAAGTAGGAAGTCCAAGCAGATTAGTTCAGGGAAACGTTGTCTTGACTGATGGATTGAACACATCGACTCCAGACTGAGGGACTGATTACCTCAAACTACTCCTAATCTTCTACCGTTCTTCTTTGTATTGGACCGAGGAAGTCACTGACTGGCGAAACGTTTCCTCAAAAAACATTCCAAAATGTTGCATTAAATATTATAAACACATTTTTCATCCATTAAGCACCTGAAACTGTTTATATTAAATTTTTTTAAAAATTCCTGATTCTTAAGGTATGTTGTGCCAGATCAACAAGGCTGTGATGGATATGAGGGTTAGTGGGCCACCAGCAGCAACAGTCTAGTTGACCAGGCAAGCACCAGACGAACCTGGCCAAAAGCCGGGAGTAGAAAAACTCTGGCAATTCATATATTGGTAAAGTATATCAGAGATGTCGTGGTAGTGTATAACCAACTTGCATAGTGTAATACCCGGTACATCCGTCAGAGGTCTCAGTGGACCCGTGTGCAGCGGACTGGCTCGGTTCACCATATATGAATTTTAACCTTCATAGTTTGGTCACAGATTTCCTCAAATTCATACAACCTGTAATGTTCATTTATTTAATGATTGTTATGGTCCCTTGTTATATTGCTCAGTATATTAGGAACTTAATTGCCGTATTTATTAGTTTAGATTACTATTTCACTCGGGTGAAGTTTTATACTTGAAGTTAGAAACAGTTAAATTTTAACCTGGACTTGTTTTAACCAGTCTCTTACATGCTCAAATGATGCTGGGTCCATTTGATACGAGGCTCTTCGTTGTTTTATTTAAGTACACTTCTCTTGCTAGTATAATTTATATAAGGTAATTTTCCAAGTTGTTCTTACATTATTATCTGTTTTCTTGTGAACGTTGCACTTAGAACCTAATTGTGTTTTCTGCATATTAACATGACTCTTTGCATTATTTGGTTTCTAGTAGGCTTATTTAACTGTAGGCTATCATTCTACTGCTAAACTGTAAGTGGGAAATATAACAGTTGTAATCCACTTGAATAATTATTCATCTACAGTTTTCTGCTCTAGATTATCCCTAGTGTATTATTGATAACTCTCTTCATTTTTTACATTCATAATTCCATACTTAATATTCACGAGTATCATTTATTTTACTAATGAATATCGGTTCCGTCACGCTGAATGGTGCTTTGAATGCTAGCTAGTGTCTGGGTCAGACAGAGACTAGAGGAATACCTCTGTAGGATCCACTAGCTTTGGAAGATGTGAGGAAACTACGGTGGTCTCGTGAAGCTGCGATTTATCGTGTAGTGTGCAGGGTTTGGGGGGAGGGGTTGCTGAAGAGAATACTGATCCCAACTATGGTAGTCACTACTGACCCCTGGATCAGAAACTAGAGTTACCTTCACGAATTGGTTCTTCGACCCGGGATTAGAAAATAGTTACCCTACACAAGCTGGTTCTATGACCCGGGATCAAAAGTTAGAATTTCGCCATGTAAACGGACCTTCGGCCAGGAAGGCCCAAGTTATCCACTCTGGGCTTGTCAACACAAATCGCACATCATTGAACTTTTCTTTCTGATGAAAATATGCTCATGTCTGAGGGCCCAGTGTGTTTCGCCTTAATATTCTTTCAGAGATAACGTCGCTCTGGAACTAATTTATTTCTGAGGGAGAACGAAGTAGATAACACTTCTATGCTAAAATTTAAATTCTCAAATAAATCTTGGTGCTTTATATTCTTTGTTCTGTTTGTTTTCTTGTATTTCATACAATGATTCCTTCATGTTTTCCTACCGTCATTTATTTACTGAAACCTCATGTTACGAAAGAAATCCACATAATGCTCTTGTTTGTAATTAATGCCCTCATTACGCCTCCTTTATAGAGAAGTTTTTAATCATAAGATGAACTGGTCAACGTAAATTTTGTTCACCTGACGGTCCTTAGTTCACCATCTAAAAACATGAACGTTAGTTTTAAATATGCGATGGTAGGCTTTCCGCCACGTTTAGAAAACAAAGGATCACCACACGGTAATGTCCTGGGATAAAACAATGACCTGCTTACACAACCGAGTTACCATGACTTATTTAAAATACATAATTGTCTTTCAGTGTGGGTTTCCATGTTGGCCATCTAGCTGAAGCTACGTTTCCATCACATCTGTTCTGTTTAAAAATAGCTAGGCTTGTGTCAACATGGCCCAGAATTATGCTGCCTTGCAGGATCTGATTTCTGCAAATGAAGATCGCAAAACAGGGAAAAAATGAAAGTCTATCTCCCAGTCATGAGGCTTCCAGGTAACTAAGGTTGCGCGTTCACAGACAAGTTTGTGTGTGCTGAAATGTTTTCAATAATTCTCTTGAATTTGTCTACTAGTTAGTTTAGATTGTGGCGCCAATGCGGCTGGTTTATTGAACACCCTATAACCTATAACCTGATTTTTTAACATGAACCATTAACTAGTTAATGGTTCAAGTCGGACCGAAACGTCGTCATAAGTTTTTCTCTCTTCTGTGCGGGTTATTTGTGTATTGTTCCAGTCACGGTATTGTGTCTTTTTTGTTTTTTTCAGAGTAGTTGCTTCTCATACAAGCGAGGAAATGCAAATTTTTATTTCGCTACAGGAATTTAATGTTCCTGAGACACATTAACTGTGTGAGTGTATTGTGTATTTAGTTAATGCAGCCTTTTTTATATACTTCATCGTGTGTGTGTGTGTGTGTGTGTGTGTGTTCGCGCTTTTGTTTTAGTCTGCAGGAAGAGATATTGCGATAAACTTGGTTTTAATGTCATGCCGAGGGAAAATAATGAATGCTAACATTTTCGTGGATGTACCTTAAATGTACTTCAGTGTTTCATTTTGTTATACATCTCTCTCTCTCTCTCTCTCTCTCTCTCTCTCTCTCTCTCTCTCTCTCTCTCTCTCTCTCTCTCTCTCTCTCTCTCTATTTTACACAGGGTTTGACAAGGTTAGGTTAAGGATCCCTAACTTTATTGACAAGCTAAGAGCTATTACTTACACTTGAAAGCATTTTTAATGTTATGAAACATACAGGTAGGGAAAGGATGAAGTTGGAGCCATCTGTGGGCCAGCATTTTCATTTGATCTACTGGCTTTATCTCGTTGATATCATAATGCTGTACGAACGTGTTCCAGACTCGAGTCATCCTGGAGATAAATGTTCTCAGATGAAGAAATGCTCTGGAGAATGGTTCTGCAAGAGTGAAGCTGCTTTCTGCCCGTCTTGTGGTATAGAAGCTTGCTTCTCGCTGTCATCGAAGTGGAGCCAAGTGTGGTATTTTGACAATGCTGGTCTTGTACATAACAGTAAGGCCGCCCACATCCCTCATGTGTTGAAGGCTCTGCCGAAATGACAGATCTATACAGGATGGGTCCAGGCGAGAGATGAGGCATCTTGCTCTGTTCTCTACTCTGTCAAACAATCGCAGATGAGATGAGGGGCAAGCAAACCAAGAAAGTGGAGCATACTCAAGGTGTGAGCGTACTTGTGCCTCATACAGAATCTTGCAACCCCAACTGTCGAGCAAATGAGAGAGACATGGAAGTGCTGTAAGCTTCCTGGCTGCCTTGTTTGCAGGATTTACAACGTGGTTCTTCACGGTCAGTTTGGAGTCAAATTTCATCCCAAGGATATCAACTTCTTCCCCGGGTACAAACACACTCTCATTCTTACTTCCTACTGCTCCGGCAATACCATCATGGTGCCTAGAGTTAATCATTTGTGTTTTCTCAGGTGCAAATGTTACCTGCCATCTATTTCCCCAAGCTGATATAGCTCGTAGCTGGTGGTTGATGTAGCTTAGAGCAGCTGGCATTTCTTCTTTGGATAAGTAAATGTCAGTGTACAGTCTTCTGCATATGCATGGGATTCTGGGATGAGATGAAGAAGGTCATTGAAGTAGACATTCCATAACAATGGTCCCAATACGCTTCCTTGTGGAACACTTGCCCCAGTAGGATTTCTTGCTGATTCTGTTCCATTGAGAACTACCCTTAGAGATCTACCATGAAGGTAATCACTGAGGAGACATAGTGTAGAACCTGCAATACTCGGTCGAAAGCATCAGCAATGTCGAGTGCTACCACACAGCTGACTTTGGATTCATTCAGTGACTGGTGACATTTAGTGGAGAGGCTTAACAACAGATCAGCATCAGAGTAACCTTTCCTGAACCCATATTGACTGTCACAAAGTAGTGAGTGGTAGTCAAAAACCTCTGTCATTTGTCTTGAGATTATTGTCTCAAGGATTTTGCTAGTGGTCTGTAGTTGCTGATTTCTGCTCTGCTCTTCTTATTGTGAACAGGGACTACATTTGCCTCTTTCCACAGAGAAGGCCATTTACACTATTAGACAGTGCTGAAAGATGCGAGTTACAGGTGCTGCTAGCTGGTCCGCACATACACTCAGCACTCTTGGGCTCAACATGTCTGGACCGACCCCACAGCCTTTTCTTGGTCAAGCGATTTAAGAAGATGCACCTCCTCCTGCCTTATTGTCACCACTGACAGTTTTGACACAGTTCTTGCAGCTAGCAAAGGAGGGTCTCTTGCTGGATCAGGAACTTGCATTTTGGTAGCAAAGTGTTCGGCAAAGAGGTCCGCTTTCTCCTGACTACTAATCCTGTCGATTTAGAGGTGAAATGAGTTCAGGCAGATAAACTTGTCTGTCCTTGACCAGGGATCACCAGGTTTTGGAGCCTACTCTGCCTGATACTAGCTTTTTGTGTCCACCTCCCATTTAGAGATGACCCACTTCTGAACTTCACCTCTATGCCTACTGGTTTGCCTGTGCAAGTTCCTGTTATAAGTAGTCGGATGTCTCTCATACCTTTGCCAAGCCTTGTGCTTAGCAGTAACAGTCTCTCTCTCTCTCTCTCTCTCTCTCTCTCTCTCTCTCTCTCTCTCTCTCTCTCTCTCTCTCTACCATATTTAACCAAAATTTGAAACCGTGTATTGTTTCGTGTGGTAGAACAGCGGGACTAAGACGTAATGGATGTTTTGGTTCTCGGTGGTTATTGCTGGTGATTGTGGTGGTTGTTGGTGGTGATGGCTATTGGCGGTGGTGGTAGAGGTGGTTATTGGTGTTGGTGGGGGTTATTGGTGATGGTGGTGGTAGTTATTGGTGGTGGTTGTTGGTGATGGTGGGACTTATTGGTGATGGTGGTGGTGGTTGTTGATGGTGGTTGAAGGTGTGATTAACTAAGTGACTAATGGCTAATGGGAGGTGTTGGTATTTGTGTGCCTCTTGTCTCCTCTCTCTCCTAGGTGATTTTTCATCAAAATGTCGAGTGAGGGGGAGGGAAGCTGGTCGTAGAGGGAGGAAGTAGAAGGTATTATTGGGGAAGGAAGGAGCCGGGGAGCGTCTCTTCCCTTATTCTTCCTGTGAACACTTATCAAGTATTTTCACACCCATCCTACACACACACACACACACAGGTACGCATCATCATCATGGAACCTACTCCTATTCCAACATTTTCGGAAACTAAAGAGGGTTCAGAGGTTCGCATCAAGGCTAGTTCCAGAGGTTCGCAGCAAGACTAGTTCCAGAGGTTCGCAGCAAGGCTAGTTCCAGAGGTTTGCAGCAAGGCTAGTTCCAGAGGTTCGCAGCAAGGCTAGTTCCAGAGGTTCGCAGCAAGGCTAGTTCCAGAGGTTCGCAGCAAGGCTAGTTCCAGAGGTTCGCAGCAAGGCTAGTTCCAGAGGTTCGCAGCAAGGCTAGTTCCAGAGGTTCGCACCGAGGCTAGTTCCAGAGGTTCGCACCGAGGCTAGTTCCAGAGGTTCGCACCGAGGCTAGTTCCAGAGGTTCGCACCGAGGCTAGTTTCAGAGGTTCGCACCGAGGCTAGTTCCAGTGGTTCGCAGCAAGGCTAGTTCCAGAGGTTCGCAGCAAGGCTAGTTCCAGAGGTTCGCAGCAAGGCTAGTTCCAGAGGTTCGCAGCAAGGCTAGTTCCAGAGGTTCGCAGCAAGGCTAGTTCCAGAGGTTCGCAGCAAGGCTAGTTCCAGAGGTTCGCAGCAAGGCTAGTTTCAGAGGTTCGCACCAAGGCTAGTTTCAGAGGCTCGCACCAAGGCTAGTTTCAGAGGTTCGCACCAAGGCTAGTTTCAGTGGTTCGCAGCAAGACTAGTTCCAGAGGTTCGCAGCAAGACTAGTTCCAGAGGTTCGCAGCAAGGCTAGTTCCAGAGGTTCGCAGCAAGGCTAGTTCCAGAGGTTAGCACCGAGGCTAGTTCCAGAGGTTCGCACCGAGACTAGTTCCAGAGGTTCTCACCGAGGCTAGTTCCAGAGGTTCTCACCGAGGCTAGTTTCAGAGGTTCGCACCGAGGTTAGTTTCAGAGGTTCGCAGCAAGGCTAGTTCCAGAGGTTCGCAGCAAGGCTAGTTCCAGAGGTTCGCAGCAAGGCTAGTTCCAGAGGTTCGCAGCAAGGCTAGTTCCAGAGGTTCGCAGCAAGGCTAGTTCCAGAGGTTCGCAGCAAGGCTAGTTCCAGAGGTTCGCAGCAAGGCTAGTTCCAGAGGTTCGCAGCAAGGCTAGTTTCAGAGGTTCGCACCAAGGCTAGTTTCAGTGGTTCGCAGCAAGACTAGTTCCAGAGGTTCGCAGCAAGACTAGTTCCAGAGGTTCGCAGCAAGGCTAGTTCCAGAGGTTCGCAGCAAGGCTAGTTCCAGAGGTTCGCAGCAAGGCTAGTTCCAGAGGTTCGCACCGAGGCTAGTTCCAGAGGTTCGCACCGATGCTAGTTCCAGAGGTTTGCACCGAGGCTAGTTCCAGAGGTTTGCACCGAGGCTAGTTCCAGAGGTTCGCACCGAGGCTAGTTCCAGCGGTTCGCAGCAAGGCTAGTTCCAGAGGTTCGCAGCAAGGCTAATTCCAGAGGTTTGCAGCAAGGCTAGTTCCAGAGGTTCGCAGCAAGGCTAGTTCCAGAGGTTCGCAGCAAGGCTAGTTTCAGAGGTTCGCACCAAGGCTAGTTTCAGAGGCTCGCACCAAGGCTAGTTTCAGTGGTTCGCAGCAAGACTAGTTCCAGAGATTCGCAGCAAGACTAGTTCCAGAGGTTCGCACCAAGGCTACTTCCAGAGGTTCGCAGCAAGGCTAGTTCCAGAGGTTCGCACCGAGGCTAGTTCCAGAGGTTCGCACCGAGGCTAGTTCCAGAGGTTCGCACCGAGGCTAGTTCCAGAGGTTCGCACCGAGGCTAGTTCCAGTGGTTCGCAGCAAGGCTAGTTAAGAACATAAGAACGAAGGAACACTGCAGAAGGCCTACTGGCCCATGCGAGGCAGGTCCAAGTCTCCTACCGGCTTAAGCCAATGCACCCAACCTAGTCAGGTCAGGTCACATTGACTTAAGGGAGGAACACGGCAACCGACCTGGTAGCACAAGCTATCAGGTCTAACTCACACCCACCCACATCTACTCATGTATTTATCCAACCTATTTTTAAAGCTACACAACGTTCTGGCCTCTATAACGGTACTTGGGAGTTTGTTCCACTCATCCACAACTCTATTACCAAACCAGTACTTTCCTATATCCTTCCTGAATCTGAATTTTTCCAACTTAAAACCATTGCTGCGAGTCCTGTCTAGGCTAGATATTTTCAGCACACTATTTACATCCCCTTTATTTATTCCTGTCTTCCATTTATACACCTCAATCATATCCCCCCTAATTCTACGTCTTTCTAGAGAGTGCAGTTTCAGGGCCCTTAGTCTATCCTCATAGGGAAGGTTTCTGATACATGGGATCAACTTTGTCATCCTCCTTTGTACATTTTCCAGAGAATTTATATCCATTCTGTAATACGGTGACCAAAACTGTGCAGCATAATCTAAATGAGGCCTAACCAAGGATGTATAGAGTTGAAGAACAACCTGAGGACTCCTATTATTTATGCTTCTTGATATGAAGCCAAGGATTCTATTAGCTTTATTGCGAACACTTATGCACTGTTGTCTTGGTTTCAGATTACTGCTAACCAGAACTCCTAAATCTTTTTCGCAATCCGTAATATTAAGATCTACATTATTTAGTTTATATGTGGCATGGTTATTGTCCTGTCCAACATTTAGAACTTTGCATTTGTCTATATTAAACTGCATCTGCCACTTCTCCGACCACTGCATCAGTCTATTCAAATCTTCCTGGAGTGCTCGAATGTCCTCGTCAGAATGAATTCGACGGCCTATTTTGGTGTCATCGGCAAACTTGCCGATGTCGCTCTTTATGCCCTCATCTATGTCGTTTATGTAGATTGTGAACAGCAGGGGGCCCAACACTGACCCCTGTGGAACACCGCTCGTGACACTTCCCCACTCTGATTTCTCCCCATTTATGCAAACTCTCTGCTGCCTATTTGTCAACCATGCCTCTATCCAGGAAAAAATTTCTCCTCCTTTTCCATGTGCTTTAATTTTCCTCAATAGTCTCTGATGTGGGACCCTGTCAAAAGCCTTACTGAAGTCCATATACACAATATCATATTCATTACCATGATCTACCTCCTCAAATACCTTAGTGAAAAAAGTTAATAAATTCGTAAGGCAGGAACGCCCCTTTGTAAAACCATGCTGAGATTCGTTGATTAATTTATGCTTTTCAAGGTGGCTACGAACTGCCTCGGCAATTATTGATTCCATAAATTTTCCCACTATGGAGGTTAGGCTTATTGGTCTATAGTTCGAAGCTAAGGACCTGTCACCTGTTTTGAAAATAGGTATCACATTTGCCATTTTCCACTTATCTGGCACCATGCCAGTTTGTAGTGATATGTTGAAAAGATTAGCCAAAGGTGTGCTAAGCTCCTCTTTGCATTCCTTTAGAACCCTTGCATACAGTTCATCAGGACCTGGGGATTTGTTAGGTTTTAATTTATCTATTTGCCTAAGGACCATGTCACTTGTGACCCTAATAGTGCACAGTTTATTATCGTCCTGTTCTACATAATTTATCATTACTGGAATATCGCTGGTATCCTCCTGTGTAAAAACTGAGAGGAAGTATGTGTTAAAAAATTCTACACATTTCTTATCACTGTCAGTGAGCTGACCGAGGAACTTTGAGTGGGCCTATCTTGTCCCTGATCTTACTTCTGTATACCTGAAAGAATCCTTTTGGGGTTAGTTCTTCGATTCTCTTGCAACTTTAACCTTATAATCTCTTCTTGCTTTTCTAATTCCCTTTTTTATTTCTCTCTTTAACTGAATATATCGATTTCTTAATTGCCCCTCTCCTCTTTTGATTTGCCTATATATGCCTCTCTTTTGACCAATCAGATATTTTAATCTATTGTTCATCCATTTAGGATCATTTTTTTTTTGATCTGATTTCCCTATTTGGAACATAATTTGACTGAGCAGCTAGAACTATGCCATGGAAAGCATCATATCGGCAACCATCACCACCTACCTGACCCTTAGTCAGGTCATTCCAGTTCAGCCCACCTAAGTAATTTTTCAGTCCTATGAAATCAGCCAAGCGAAAGGCAGGGACGGAGACTTGATTGCCATTATTAGGGGAATTCCATGATATATTAAAACTGAGTGATTTGTGATCACTTTCCCCAAGCTCATCATTAACCTCAAGATTATTAATTAGTGTTTCCCTACTGGCAAGAACCAAGTCAAGGAGGTTATTTCCCTAGTTGGCTCTGTCACAAACTGTTTTAAAAAACAATCCTGGATCGTATCAAGAAAGTCACCTGACTCTAAATTTCCTGTCAAATTGCTCCAGTCAATCTGTCTATAGTTGAAATCTCCCATTAGCACAACATTTTTCGTATGTAGATGCCTTGCAATTTGAATTTCTGTCCCATAGAAGTTACTGCACTTCCTATCAAGATTTGGGGCCCTGTAAATCACACCCAAAATTAGTTTTTCTCGGCCCTCGAGCTGTAACCAAATAGATTCAGTGGCTGACGCTTCTAATTTAATATCTTGTCTAACACAACAATTTAAATTGTCTCTGACATACATCGTACTCCACCACCTTTCCTGTTGACCCTGTCAGTGTGGAATAATTTATAGCCTTGTATGTGACATTCAGAGGGCATCTCTATCTTTCAGATTGAGCCAGGTCTCTGTTATAGCAATAATATCTATGTTTCCTGCACTTGCAATTAATCTTAGCTCATCTATCTTATTTCTTACACTCCTGCTATTAGTATAGTAAACCTTAAGGAGCTAGTCCCTTGCTGCCCCCTCTGTCTGTCCCCCTTTGTTTGCTGACCTGATCTATTGTCTTTATTTATAACTTCATGCTGAATGCCTTTTATACATTTACTGTTTCCAACCCTAAGTGTTGCAACCTCTGCTTGTTTCCCCTTTACACACACCCATACCTCTATCTTCCATCAGTTTAAAATCATAGGCATTTCACCAATGGCCTTCTCAATCGAGTCTGCAAGTGCTACCACCCCAGCCCCAGAGAGATGTACCCCATCCCTTGCATACATATCATGTTTGCCATAAAAGTTGTTCCAGTTGTCAATGAATGGGATTGCAAGTTCCTTGCAGTATCCGTCTAGCCAGCAATTTACACCAATTGCCCTAGACAACCATTCATTTCCTACTCCCCTTCTAGGCAAGATGCTACATATGACTTGGGATCCCTCCTCAGACTTAATGAAATCTATAGCTGACCTGTACTTATCTAGCAGCTCTTCTCTCCTACCCTTCCCAATATCATTTCCACCAGCACCGAGACAGATAATGGGCTTGTTCCCATTACCTGACATGATATTATCCAGCCTGTTGACTATGTCCCCAACACCAGCTCCAGGGAAGCACACTCTATCTCTCATCTTCTTATTCCTATTACAAAAAAGCACGGTCAATATATCTTACCTGAGAGTCACCAACCACAAGAATGCGCTTACCTCTATTAGCAGGGGCAGTAGTACCCTTACCTTCACTGGCCACTGAAGTACATTCATCCTGAAGAACAGAGAAGATTTCCACCTCCTTCAGATCTTCACTGTTAACTTTCCTTACTCTGATGCGCCTCCCATTACTGTGAACCACTCTCCACTTGTAGCAGGTGCTGGACTGCACCTCACTGCTGGTAGCCGTTGCTACCTCCCCAACTACAGCCTCCTCACAGCGAGGCTAGTTCTAGAGGTTCGCAGCAAGGCTAGTTTCAGAGGTTCACAGCAAGGCTAGTTCCAGAGGTTCGCAGCAAGGCTAGTTCCAGAGGTTCGCAGCAAGGCTAGTTCCAGAGGTTCGCAGCAAGGCTAGTTCCAGAGGTTCGCAGCAAGGCTAGTTCCAGAGGTTCGCAGCAAGGCTAGTTCCAGAGGTTCGCAGCAAGGCTAGTTCCAGAGGTTCGCAGCAAGACTAGTTCCAGAGGTTCGCAGCAAGGCTAGTTCCAGAGGTTCGCAGCAAGGCTAGTTCCAGAGGTTCGCAGCAAGGCTAGTTCCAGAGGTTCGCAGCAAGACTAGTTCCAGAGGTTCGCAGCAAGGCTAGT
This sequence comes from Cherax quadricarinatus, assembly GCF_038502225.1. NCBI lineage: Eukaryota > Metazoa > Arthropoda > Malacostraca > Decapoda > Parastacidae > Cherax > Cherax quadricarinatus. The sequence goes on from NC_091292.1 coordinate 58,166,490, forward strand.
TCCCAGAGGTTCGCAGCAAGGCTAGTTCAGAGGTTCGCAGCAAGGCTAGTTCCAGAGGTTCGCAGCAAGGCTAGTTCCAGAGGTTCAGCAGCACGGCTAGTTCCAGAGGTTCGCAGCAAGGCTAGTTCCAGAGGTTCGCAGCAAGGCTAGTTCCAGAGGTTCGCAGCAAGGCTAGTTCCAGAGGTTCGCAGCAAGGCTAGTTCCAGAGTTTCGCAGCAAGGCTAGTTCCAGAGGTTTGCAGCAAGGCTAGTTCCAGAGGTTCGCAGCAAGGCTAGTTCCAGAGGTTCGCAGCTAGGCTAGTTCCAGAGGTTCGCAGCAAGGCTAGTTCCAGAGGTTCGCAGCAAGGCTAGTTCCAGAGGTTCGCAGCGAGGCTAGTTCCAGAGGTTCGCACCGAGGCTATTTCCAGAGGTTCGCACCGAGGCTAGTTCCAGAGGTTCACACCGAGGCTAGTTCCAGAGGTTCGCACCGAGGCTAGTTCCAGAGGTTCGCACCGAGGCTAGTTCCAGAGGTTCGCACCGAGGCTAGTTCCAGAGGTTCGCAGCAAGGCTAGTTCCAGAGGTTCGCAGCAAGGCTAGTTCCAGAGGTTCGCAGCAAGGCTAGTTCCAGAGGTTCGCAGCAAGGCTAGTTCCAGAGGTTCGCAGCAAGGCTAGTTCCAGAGGTTCGCAGCAAGGCTAGTTCCAGAGGTTCGCAGCAAGGCTAGTTCCAGAGGTACGCAGCAAGGCTAGTTCCAGAGGTTCGCAGCAAGGCTAGTTCCAGAGGTTCGCAGCAAGGCTAGTTCCAGAGGTTCGCAGCAAGGCTAGTTCCATAGGTTCGCAGCAAGGCCAGTTTCAGAGGTTCGCAGTAAGGCTAGTTCCAGAGGTTCGCAGCAAGGCTAGTTCCAGAGCTGAGGGAACTGATCTACGAGTAGAGACTCAAGGAACCGACCCTGACCACCATGTAAGAAAACTCGACTTTGGATGTCGTGGAAAATACCCTTGGAATTTGACACAAGAGATAGAGACAGATTGAACTATGTAACACAAGGAAGACACTGTGAGGACTGCTTTATGTTAAGAATTAGACACGTGCAACATCCGCGTTTCGCCATCCAGTGGCTTTATCAGTACAAATTCAATGACACGATACGAAGACTGTAGAACTATATACACAAGATAAGCTTATCAATACCTCAGTCTTGGAGTTGGTGTGGCTGGGCGTTGGTACCATACGGACACTTATTATTATATCAAGAGAAGCTGAAGTTCGCTGAAAGATGTTCTTACAGATTTGATAAAAGCTCGTAAATTTGACGAGGATGTTTCACGTCAGTCGGTCGAAAAAGGCGGAACCAAGTGCTAGAGCTCAACCCATCTCCTCGCAAACTCATGTAGACATTTAGAAAGAGATAAATACAAATATCTAAATACTTGTATGAAAGACTACCTATTACAAGAGGGAGGGAGGGAGAGAGGGAGAGGGAGGGAGAGAGAGAGGGAGAGAGAGAGAGAGAGAGAGAGAGAGAGAGAGAGAGAGAGAGAGAGAGAGAGAGAGAGAGAGAGAGAGAGAGAGAGAGAGAGAGAGAGAGAGAGAGAGGGAGAGAGAGAGGGACAGAGAGAGAGATATAGAGAGAGAGAGAGAGAGAGAGAGAGAGAGAGAGAGAGAGAGAGAGAGAGAGAGAGAGAGAGAGAGAGGGAGAGAGAGAGAGAGAGAGAGAGAGAGAGAGAGAGAGAGAGAGAGAGAGAGAGAGAGGTAGAGAGAGAGAGAGAGAGAGAGAGGAGAGTAAGATTTGTGCAACCATTTGCACCTGAGCGCAAATGATGATCGTCTCTAGGCACCATGATGATAATGCTGGTGCAGTAGTAAGGATGAATGGGAGGGTGTTGGCACCTGGAGAAGAAGTTGATATCCTTGGGGTGAAATTTGACTCCAAACTAACCATGAAGAACCATGTTGTAAATCTTGCAAACAAGGCAGCCAGGAAGCTTACAGCACTTCGCCGTATCTCGCATCTGCTTGACAGTAGGGGTTGCAAGATCCTGTATGAGGCACAAGTACGCTCACACCCTGAGTATGTTCCACTTTTTTGGTTTGTCTGCCCCCATCTCATCTGCAACTGCTTGAGAGAGAAGAGAAGAGAGCAAGACGTCTCATATCTCACCTGGACCCATCCTGAATAGATCTGTCATTTCAGCAGAGCCTTCAACACAGGAGGGATGTGGGTGGCCTTACTGTTATGTACAAGGCCAATATTGTCAAAATACCACACTTGGATCCGCTTCGAGGACAGCGTGAAACAAGCTTTTATGCCACAAGACGGGCAGAAAGCAACAACTTCACTCTGGCTGTACCCTTCTCCAGAACATCACTCCATCTGAGATCATACATACCCAGGATGACTCGAGTATGGAACACATTCGTACAGCATAATGATGTCAACGAGATAGTCAGTTGATCAAATGAAAATGCTGGCCCACAGATGGCTCCAACTTCATCCTGTTCCCTACTTGTATGTCTCATAACAATAAAAATGCTTTCAAATGAGCTGAAGTAGGTAACAGCTCTTAGCTTGCCAATAAAGTTAGGAATCCTTAACCTTGTCAAACCTTATGTAAAAAAAAAAAAAAGGGAGAGAGAGAGAGAGAGAGATTTAACTAAAAAATTATTCTGTAGCCAGATCAACATAAATGTGAATGTGTAATGGATGACCAGGTGCAGTGACATCCGCTTTCCATTATTCCAACTCAGGCTTCATTTCCTTGTGATGTCAATTATTCACAGCATTAAGAGCTCCTCCGGGGCCACTCACACATAATAGTCTACTTATTACCTTGGAATAAGATAAAAAAAAACCACATTACATCGTTTTTATAATACTTTTATATATTTTTTTCATTTTGTCAGTTATTTAACGCGTTATGTTAAGGTTTATTTTGCTTTAAATGTAAAAAAAAAAAACTTGCGTAGTTACTAGAGCCTTAAGTTTTAATGGGTGTAAGCCAGCGCGTGTTTATAGGCATGTAAAGGCGTATATAGGCCTAGGCGAGCCTCTGATCGTTGCCCATGGTTGACTGGACAAGATGCTTTTGGAGATGCTCACTCAAAATGAAATTGTAAATGGAGAAACTGTTAATTTGTTAAATTCACTCATGTTAAATCATTTGCCGTACGTCTCTGAAAATAAACTCTCTCTCTCTCTCTCTCTCTCTCTCTCTCTCTCTCTCTCTCTCTCTCTCTCTCTCTCTCTCTCTCTCTCTCTCTCTCTCTCTCTCTCTCTCTCTCCCTCTCTCCCTCTCCCTCTCCTCCCTCTCCTCCCTCTCCTCCCTCTCCTCCCTCTCCTCCCTCTCCTCCCTCTATCTCCATCTTGCTCCACCAGATCACACCTGACACTGGATGAGTGATTACACTCGTCATTCCACTCGGCAAGACTGGCACGTTCAGAGCATCCAGCATAACATTGCTTTTACATAATAGTTCCCCCTCCCCAGTCCCTACCTTCCCCTCCATTAGCATTTATAATGGCTAATGGGCACCTTTGGCTACCATTAAGGGTTATTATAGAGGAACAGGAAGCTTAGCGGCCCACCGAAGATGATAGGGATTAATGATGCCAGATTTTGTGGTGGAAATATTGTAAGATATAAATGGTTGCTACCTGACCTGTGATATGTTTGGGGGTGGGGGGTCACCCAGATGCTGGTGTTATGTGGTGTTGTACTGTGTTAGGTGGTGTTATGTGATGTTACACTGTTGTGGTGATGCTTTGCTGTGTGTTATGCGAGGTGTGTGGTGTCATAGTGTGTTGCGTGGTGGTTTGTGATGCTGTTATGTGTTGTGTGTTGTCACGTCGTATTGTATAGTGTGTGGTGTTAAGTAATGTGATTATTACGTGGTGTTGTGTGGTGTTAGGTTGTTTTGTGTGGTCTGTGGTGTTCTGCGGTATCATGTGGTATTGGTTGGGGTAAAATTGTGCTGTGATATGGAACTTTTTTGTGATCGGATATAGTCTTGCGTAATGTTTTGTGTTACGAGATATAGAGAAAAAAAAACACAAATGTAATATAATGCAATCCTTTATTGACTACTATTCGCCCACAAAGTGGACGTTATCAAGACACACAGATTTACCTGAACAGAGAGTACCTGAGTATATGTATGAAACGTAGTCAACAAAGGATGGCATTTGTGACATGTTACGTACCGGGGCTTTGCCTGGTGTTGTGTTACACTGTGGTGTTCTATGTATACTGTTACATGTATGGTGTTTGATGATGTAAACTAGAAAGAGAGAGATGCTCCCTGTACAGGCGAAGGCGAAGAATCACAGAACTGCTGAAAGGGGCCAATATACCTGAAACACGAAAGGAGGAACTGGTCAGAAAAATAGCAAATATGCGTGGTGTTAAGTAGTATTGAATAAGTTTGGTAGTGTGATGTGTGTACTGTGCTAACGTGTCGGTCTGGAGTTTTATGACTCTGATCGTCGGTTCTAACCCCGCCCGTGGTATGGTTTGTTTGCAATCGTGTCATTACGATTTTGTGAGTAATGATAATGAAATTATTATGGAATAATATCCCTATATATATGGTGATCATAACAGTGTTTACTGCAAATGTATCTTCAGTATCAGTACAACATGTCAGGGACGGATCTACGATGAAACTAATGAAGCTTAAGCTTTCAGGGATCCATAATCCCGGAGGAATCCCAGAAGCGACTGTAGTCCACATTGCTTAAAGAATTTGGGTTTGTTGTATGAGAAGGGGTTGCGAAAGGGCCCCTATAACCATTCAAGTTTCGGGGCCCCAAAAATGTAGGTCCGCCACTGTCTATACTAGTTTATAAAATGTGTGCACCAGTGTGTTTTCTACACACATACACACACACACACACACATACATACACACACACACACACACACACACACACACACACACACACACACTACGTGGGTGTGTATGTTAAATGAAACTCGTGTTTTAAATATCAGTGTGGTAAAGGAAATAATCAAAAAAGCTGTATTTCGAGAGGACACCACGAAGTGTTTTTTCCTTACAAAGTTTTGATAAACGTGACTTATTAGTCTGTTACCCGATATTTTTTTGTTTTTGTTTTTTGGAGTGTGATGATGATTGAGATTCCAATGATTTACGATGCATTTAGAACACTGCTTTACAGAGAAGTTCAGATGCATTGAGAGCCTTGCATAGCAATTACTGACCCGGTTCAGATGCTGCCAGCTGATGTATCTTGGCAGTTGCTGTTTAAAACTATTGTAGAAAATAATAAGAAGTTCTGAACTAAATACACGTTTATATCAGATTTAAAAAATGAAGAAACTTTTGTTAAAAAAAATATTATCACATGTCTTTTGTCGCAAGTAGAGTATATATATATATATATATATATATATATATATATATATATATATATATATATATATATATATATATATATGTATCAAACCATACCCCCGGCCGGGATTGAACCCGCGGTCAGAGAGTCTCAAAACTCCAGACCGTCGCGTTAGCCACTAGACCAGCTAGCCACAATAAGATTGGTCCAACTAGGTATATTTCTACACCGGGACTGACCGCGGGTTCAATCCCGGCCGGGGTATGGTTTGTTTGCAATCGTGTCATTACGATTTCGTGAGTCAAGTTATATATATATATATAATGTCGTGCCGAATATGTAAAACTGGTCAATTAACAAGAACTATTTTAAAATTAAGTCCTTTCTAAAAGTTTCTCTTATACGTTTAAAGATATATTTTTTCATTAATGTTAATGTACAAATTTTTAATTTTGCACCAAAAGAATCTTAGAAAACTTACCTAACCTTTATTTATTTTATTTATTTTAGCCTAACCCAACTAAATATATTTTAGATTTGTTTACAGTAATTTAATACTAAACAAACATAGTGAAATATATTTTTTTCGTTAGGTTCAGAATGATTTTGGCGAAATTATTGCATATACAAATTTTCGCTTGTCCTATATGGCAAGATGAGCGTTGCTATTTAAGCCAAGATGGCAAGTTCTGCCTATTCGGCACGACCTATAGATATATATATATATATATATATATATATATATATATATATATATATATATATATATATAGATTCGTGCCAAATAGGTAAAACTGGTCAATTAGCAAGAACTCGTTTAAAATTAAGCCTTTTCCAAAATTTTCTCATACGTTTTAAGATATATTTTTTTCATTTATGTTAATATAAAAATTTATAATTTTGTACCGAAAGAACCTTAGAAAACTTACTTAACCTTATTATAACAAACGCCATTAAATTTAGCCTTATCCAACTAAATATATTTTAGATAAGTTTACAATAATTTAGTAAACAAACATAATAAATATATTTTTTTTTCTTTAGGTTCAGAATGATTTTTGCGTAATTATTGCATACACAAATTTTCACTTGCTTTATTCTGTAAGAGCGTTGCTATTTAAGCCAGATCATATATATATATATATATATATATATATATATATATATATATATATATATATATATATATATATATATATATATATATATATATACAATAAGATCACAGTAAACAGGTGATTTCAGATTATGCAAAACAATCACTGTGAAAGAATAATTTAATAATACATTGGACAAATAATAAATTTTTAAAATTCTTAATTCTTGTGTAGAATAGTTTGTTGGTGGGTTGTGTGAAGGATGTGTCTAGTTGGGCCAGCGGGGCTGCTGCAGTGTTCCCTTTCTTATGAGTCGCGTATCAGGTGTTGCTTTGTTGTGGGATGTGATAGTGAGGTGTGGGCTAGACCCTTTATATGCCTTCCTTTGATACATTACTTTTATTGTTCCTTGATAATGTGAGTAGTCACGAAAGCGCTTGGAATTTCTCAATTCTTTCACAGTGGTTGTTTTGTGTGTGTGTGTGTATATATATATATATATATATATATATATATATATATATATATATATATATATATATATATATATATATGCAACAAGGTCACAGTAAACAAGTGATATAATATGCAGAACAACCCCTGTGAAAAAATGGTGAAATTCCAAACGCTTTCGTGACTTCTCGCATTATCAAGGAACTTGATAATGTGAGAAGTCACGAAAGCGCTTGGAATTTCACTATTTTTTCACAGTGGTTGTTCTACACACACACACACACACACACACACACACACACACACACACACACACACACACACACACACACACACACACACACACACATATATATATATATATATATAACCTTAGGCAGCGTGCTCTTACAAAGACTCTTGACCACTGATGCCTAAGAGGAATCTGGGTCGGCGGTGTTACAAAGGCTGTGTACGCGACTCTCACGGGAATAAATATTTACCTGTCAATTGGGTATTCATCCCAAATCTTATTCTTTAAGATCCATTCTGATTAATTAGTTTTTTCTATTTTCGTGGTATTTAATAGTTAGTGATGCCTGAATAGAATGCTGTGGGAATACGTAGAGATGAAATGTATACTGTGCATTATGCTGGCATCTTTTCTGTCTGCCTCGCTATTAATATTACTAAGTGATTAATCCAGCCATTATAGCCTCGGCATAACTGATTGGAAATTAATCTAGGGAGGGATTAGCCAACCGCTGGGGTCGACGTAAGCGCCATACCTGTCACTATGATGAATTGACGCCCACAAAATCCTACAATGGAAAAGATATTTAGGTAGATGATAGTTTTAACTGCTAGACATGAAATTCTCTGCATTTTGCTGTCAAACTGTTTTTAAGAGTAAGAAGTGAAGTGTTTCACTATGGTATATCTTGTATAATTAAGTTACATGCAAGTTTCATTGTATATTAAAATATAAGTGTAAGTGTTGTGTACAAGTGGCAGGAGCCACGTTGTGCGAGTGTAAGTGCGATGACAGTGTAAGTGTTGTGTACAAGTGGCAGGAGCCACGTTGTGCGAGTGTAAGTGCGATGACAGTGTAAGTGTTGTGTACAAGTGGCAGGAGCCACGTTGTGCGAGTGTAAGTGCGATGACAGTGTAAGTGTTGTGTACAAGTGGCAGGAGCCACGTTGTGCGAGTGTAAGTGCGATGACAGTGTAAGTGTTGTGTACAAGTGGCATAAGCTACGTGGTGAGAGTGCAAGTGCGATGACAGCAAGTGTTGTGTTCAAGTGGTAGACGCTACGTGATGAGAGTGTAAGTGTTGTGTACCAGTGGTAGAAGCTACGTGGTGAGACCCCTCAAGGAAGGTTCCTTGATGTTGGTGAGGGGCTCTTGATTTAGGAAATTGGATCTGTGCTCCAGTTCCCCGAATTAAGCCTGAATGCCTTCCACACCCCTTCCCCCAGGCGCTGTATAATCCTCCGGGTTTAGCGCTTCCCCTTGATTATAATAATAATAATACGTGGTGAGAGTGAAAGTGCGATGTCAGTAAGTGTTGTGTACAAGTGGCAGGAGCTAAGTGGTGAGAGTGTAAGTGCGATGACACTGTAAGTGTTGTGTACAAGTGGCAGAAGCTACGTGGTGAGAGTGCAAATGCGATGACACTGTAAGTGTTGTGTACAAGTGGCAGGAGCTACGTGGTGAGACTGTAAGTGTTGTGTACAAGTGGCAGGAGCCACGTGGTGAGAGTGTAAGTGTCGTGTACAAGTGGCAGGAGCTACGTGGTGACAGTGTAAGTGTTGTGCAAGTGGCAGGAGCTACGTGGTGACAGTGTAAGTGTTGTGCAAGTGGCAGGAGCTACGTGGTGACAGTGTAAGTGCTGTGTACAAGTGGCAGGAGCTACGTGGTGACAGTGTAAGTGTTGTGCAAGTGGCAGGATCTACGTGGTGACAGTGTAAGTGTTGTGTACAAGTGGCAGGAGCTACGTGGTGAGAGTGTAAGTGTTGTGTACAAGTGGCAGGAGCTACGTGGTGAGAGTGCAAGTGCTGTGTACAAGTGGCAGGAGCTACGTGGTGAGAGTGTAAGTGCTGTGTACAAGTGGCAGGAGCTACGTGGCGAAAGTGTAAGTGTTGTGCAAGTGGCAGGAGCTACGTGGTGATAGTGTAAGTGTTGTGTACAAGTGGCAGGAGCTACGTGGTGACAGTGTAAGTGCTGTGTACAAGTGGCAGGAGCTACGTGGTGACAGTGTAAGTGTTGTGCAAGTGGCAGGATCTACGTGGTGACAGTGTAAGTGTTGTGTACAAGTGGCAGGAACTACGTGGTGACACACTGGGAACAACTAAAATAAGCTAACCCAAAGCGGAGATTCATTAAATTTAAAACTCAAGACAATAATAACTGTGCCATTCAATTGAGGGTTAAAACCCGTAATCCAGGAGCTGTAGTTCTACCATAACATAGTCTTAAATAGACTGAGGGACTGCCAACCTCAAACTATTCCTACAAGGTTCATGGATTGATTGTATCATCTGCTCACTTGTGCTGCCTTTAGTCCTTTCTCTGTATATGACTGAAGAAGCCTACCGCGTAGGCGAAACGTTTCGACAATAAAGATACTGTTGCACATATGTCTTGCTCATCAACTTGTCGGTATTTTGTATAATTTTCAACATTAATTTACTTAAAAAACAAAGTATGCTTCCATGACTTGAAATACAAGGATGGGTTTGTCTTCCCAGGTATTTTGAGCAAAGCCTCGTCTCCCATGATAAATGATGGTCACATCCAGCAAGCGCCGAGACCGTCACACGCACCACCACCACAACACACACGGAATCATTAGGCCGAGTCTAAACAATGGAGATTTGAGACAGTTGATTCTAATCGCTGGAAGAGGATTGAAACCATTCTTGGAGGCTACAAGATGCTTCGGATTTTTTTTTTTAAACTGGTAACTGTTCTTACGTGTGGTCTCGACTCATTTGTAATTGAAATGGGTATCAATCTCAGGAATGCTAAATAGTGGAACTGGAAACCTTTTGCAGGGTGGAAACACGGAACTTAGATCCACTTCAGGTTAGTTGTTTAGCTTCTGAGAGTTCTAGAAAGGGTTTGTTATACGATAGGATCTTGTGAAATTATTCATTTAAGTAGAGAAGTGTATCGTAATGTTCCGCGCACATTGTTCATCCTGTCAGAACCTGCGGTCATTAAATGAACATTGACATAGGAGGTGCATTAACGTAAATGTGGCTTATCATTACCGGAAGTACAGTTCCTTAAACTCGTTAGAATTTATGTCTCATTATTTGATAAATTAGAATCTCTCCGTCTGTCAGTCTGTCTTTGTCTATCTCTGCCTCTGTCTGTCTGTCTGTCTGTCTCTCTCTCTCTCTCTCTCTCTCTCTCTCTCTCTCTCTCTCTCTCTCTCTCTCTCTCTCTCTCTCTCTCTCTCTCTCTCTCTCTCTCTCTCTCTCTCTCTCTCTCTCTCTCTCTCTCTCTCTCTCTCTCTCTCTCTCTCTCTCTCTCTCTCTCTCTCTAAACAAGGAAAGAGCTGTAACCACCTCATATCGTGTGAAAGCCTTTCTTGACAATACCTTGTTTTAAAATCTTCATAATTATGTAACATGCAAATTAGATGAAGTTAGAGCCAGTTGTGGGGTCAGAGTTCTCATTTGGTCAGTTGATTTTATTTCATTAATGTTTGCATAACCTGAGAAAGTGTAACAAACTATTCATTTTAGGAATGATTGATCGCAGATAAAGTGATGTTTTTGGGTGTAGCAGCTGTTCGTTGACCGTCTTGTGGTATAAAAATCCGTATTCTGGCTGGTCATAAAAATGAGACAAGTGTTGTAGCTTGATAGCATTCATCTTTGTTGTAGCAGTGAGGTCACGCAGCTCTCAGTGGTGCTGAAGACCTTGCTGAAACGAGAGATTCGTCAAGACTGTGTTCAGGCTAGAGATGTATCGCCTTCCTTGGGTCGCGTCCAGTGATTAAGTACCGTGTTTTCCGGCGCATAAGGCGCATGATCATGTAAGATACACAAGACGATGTTTCCAAGGAACTATAACGTAACGTTAGTAAACAATTGCTAAAGCGTTAACGAAAGCCTACCCTTGACCCTGACCTTGAGCATATAAGGCGCAGGCTGATTTTTCAAGACTTTCTATGGGGAAAAAGCGCGCCTTACATGCCGGAAAATACGGTAAGTTTATTTAGGCACAGGTACACATAAGTATAAATATCACTCACAGTGCAAATTATCTAAGATAACCCAAAAAAAGTCTGACAAAGTGACTTAATTCCATCGGGGTTAGTAAACCGGACGAGATGGAGGCGAGTAACATTAACGGTAAAGAAGGAAATAAGAGGGGAAGCGAGTGAGAGAAAGAAGAGGAGGCTTTCTGAAGGTGCCTCACGACCTTGTTCCAGTGGGTGACCTTATGACCCACTACCCCTACAACCCCCACCACCCCTTCCATACCCCTGTCCTCCATCCACCATGCCACCACCCCCATCCCTACCCCGAACCTCCTTCATGACCACCCTCGTCACCCCTTACCTACTTTCCCTGACCACCCCATCCTGTGTGATGAGAGGACAGTAAAACAGCGTGCTTTTCTTACCACGCTGTAGCTAATTAAGTTTATTCAGGTACAGGTACACATAAATACAGTTACATAAATTATCATACATAGCATGTGTGTAGATTACCTAGGATAATCCCCCCAAAAAAGTCAAAGTTATTTAATTCCATTAGGGTCCTCTTAATAACTTATTTAAACCTTAGAAATTAAAACAAGTAACTCAACTATGTGAAGAGCAGTTACAATAAAAGAATAAGGAATAAGATAAACTGAGTTATTTACATTACCATTGTAGAGAGGATCAGATCACAGTAATAGATACATGTATGTCAGCTATGTAAGAAATCCCTCTCCTCCCTTTCTATATCTACATTCATTAGGTACGTTTTGACTCTTCCGTAACTCTCACTTCGTCTGTAACTCTCACTCAGTCTGTAACTCTCACTCAGTCTGTAACTCTCACTCAGTCTGTAACTCTCACTCAGTCTGTAACTCTCACTCAGTCTGTAACTCTCACTCAGTCTGTAACTCTCACTCAGTCTGTAACTCTCACTCAGTCTGTAACTCTCACTCAGTCTGTAACTCTCACTCAGACTGTAACTCTCACTCAGTCTGTAACTCTCACTCAGACTGTAACTCTCACTCAGACTGTAACTCTCACTCAGTCTGTAACTCTCACTCAGACTGTAACTCTCACTCAGTCTGTAACTCTCACTCAGTCTGTAACTCTCACTCAGTCTGTAACTCTCACTCAGTCTGTAACTCTCACTCAGTCTGTAACTCTCACTCAGACTGTAACTCTCACTCAGACTGTAACTCTCACTCAGTCTGTAACTCTCACTCAGTCTGTAACTCTCACTCAGTCTGTAACTCTCACTCAGTCTGTAACTCTCACTCAGACTGTAACTCTCACTCAGACTGTAACTCTCACTCAGTCTGTAACTCTCACTCAGTCTGTAACTATCACTCAGACTGTAACTCTCACTCAGTCTGTAACTCTCACTCAGACTGTAACTCTCACTCAGACTGTAACTCTCACTCAGTCTGTAACTCTCACTCAGTCTGTAACTCTCACTCAGTCTGTAACTCTCACTCAGACTGTAACTCTCACTCAGACTGTAACTCTCACTCAGTCTGTAACTCTCACTCAGACTGTAACTCTCACTCAGACTGTAACTCTCACTCAGTCTGTAACTCTCACTCAGTCTGTAACTCTCACTCAGACTGTAACTCTCACTCAGTCTGTAACTCTCACTCAGACTGTAACTCTCACTCAGACTGTAACTCTCACTCAGTCTGTAACTCTCACTCAGTCTGTAACTCTCACTCAGACTGTAACTCTCACTCAGTCTGTAACTCTCACTCAGACTGTAACTCTCACTCAGACTGTAACTCTCACTCAGACTGTAACTCTCACTCAGACTGTAACTCTCACTCAGTCTGTAACTCTCACTCAGTCTGTAACTCTCACTCAGTCTGTAACTCTCACTCAGACTGTAACTCTCACTCAGACTGTAACTCTCACTCAGTCTGTAACTCTCACTCAGTCTGTAACTCTCACTCAGACTGTAACTCTCACTCAGTCTGTAACTCTCACTCAGACTGTAACTCTCACTCAGACTGTAACTCTCACTCAGACTGTAACTCTCACTCAGACTGTAACTCTCACTCAGTCTGTAACTCTCACTCAGACTGTAACTCTCACTCAGTCTGTAACTCTCACTCAGTCTGTAACTCTCACTCAGTCTGTAACTCTCACTCAGACTGTAACTCTCACTCAGACTGTAACTCTCACTCAGACTGTAACTCTCACTCAGACTGTAACTCTCACTCAGACTGTAACTCTCACTCAGACTGTAACTCTCACTCAGTCTGTAACTCTCACTCAGACTGTAACTCTCACTCAGACTGTAACTCTCACTCAGACTGTAACTCTCACTCAGACTGTAACTATCATATAGAGTAATGTAGCACCACTAACATCTAACTTTGTTATAAAATACCAAATCATGCTGGACAGTGCCCCGTCAGGCAGCTTTTGTCCCCTAGTTGTAATGGGGGCAGTGACGCCCCGTCAGGCAGCTGTCGTGCCCTGGGTGTGACGGGGGCAGTGACGCCCCGTCAGGCAGCTGTCGTGCCCTGGGTGTGACGCGGTCAGTGACGCGGTGATGCCTAGATTATAATTTGGTCAACCCAGGCGTGATCGGCCAGCTGCCTTGTCACTCCTTTACTTGCATCACCCTACTCTTCGTCAGAGGCTGAGTAGTTTGTACAGTTATGGAGGGAGAGAGAGAGCGAGAGAAAGAGACACAAGGAAAATGCCTCAATGAAACAGAGATAAGAATCTAGAAAGTGAAGGCTGAAAAAAAGGAGGCAATTAAGTAAACAAACTCGTCTCATCCTTCGTCCTCGAAGTAAAATGCGGCTCCGATAGGCTTAGGTATTCAATCCATTACCGTGGGAGGGTAAGCAGGTACCAGCGGGTCCAGATAACACGCAGGGACACAACCAGCCCTAACCAATCCCATACCGATGCTGTCAGATCCTGGAAGGAGGCAGATCGCTAGTACCGCTTGCCGAGGACAACCCTGGTCCAGTTGGCATTCCGGGGGTCGGTCCCTTCTTGAAAAAACTATGGTTTGTACCTCTAAACCTTTCGGTAATACCTATTTTTTGTATAAATTGTCATATTTTTGGATTATTGTTATGAGGTAAAAGGGTAATTTCCAGAGGTAGCAAGGAGTGTGGCTAGAAGAAACTTTACCATTCTATAAGTGTCTGTATTTTACTCTCCTTATAAACAATGTTTTACCCTCCAAAGGTGCGTTTCAGGCTGACCCGTCTGCGCAACACTGCCAGAATGAAGGTAGTGGACATTTCTGAATGACACGAGACTCGGGTCGCGAAGGGTCACCTGACCGCGGAGATGAAAACAGGATAATGAGAAAGGTCTGGGATGGTGGTGGTGATGGTGAGCGGAAAAGTTGTGATGGTGATGTGAAAGTGGTGATAGTGACCAGTGTTTTAATACCAGTGACGGTGGTTGTGAGATGGTGGTGTACGGCAGCAATGGTAGAGAGGTGAGGTTTGGGTGGTAGTGAATTGAGTGGCATCAGTGCATTGTAATGATGCCACTCACTTCACTACCACTGAACCTCACCTCAGTACAATGTACTGATGCCAGGCTTTCTCAGTATATTGTACTGATGCCAGGCTTTCTCACTATTAGATTTTTTAGATTTTGCCACCGAAGTGGCTAGTTTATTGTGCACCCCATATCCATCCTGTGGACGGTAGCGCGAGAGCATGTGGATACACAAAAGGCCTAGGAACTAGGCCCCAAAGGGTTAACAGGAATACATATGGATTTATATCTACATATCTATAGTTCACTTATCTGTTACAAGCAAATTTAGGAAATTTGCTTAGTATATCTGGTATCTTATTTTCATTAATAAGATATCTTGACATGTCACATAGGTTATTATAATGTCTGTCTCTGTATTCCTCAATAAGTGGACAATTAAGCACATAGTGTTTAAGAGAGTGACCATATGCCTGATCACATAATTTACATTTAGTTTGATCATCATCTGTGTGTCTCCCAAACTGCCAGAAGTACTTGTAACCAAGCCTAAGCCTGGCCACTACAACATCAGTCAGTCTGTTCACATTGCAAGTTGCTCCATAAACATACTTATCTACGTTCATGTTATCATAGTGGGTTATAGATCTACTCAGGCTTCTAACTGCATTCCTATAACAATCATCTTCATTATTTACTTCTCTCCTAATATTATTCCTAATGCTAGACACAGTTATACCAAAGTTATATTCTACGTTCTCCTTCTGGATACTCTTCTTGGCTAACATATCAACTTTATCATGAAGGAGTAATCCAATGTGTGATGGGATCCATAGCAATTGTACATTAATTCCTTTGTCCCTAATTTTTGAGTATCTATACCTGGCTTCCCCAATGAGCATGTTGTTGGAGTCATTATATGAGCCAAGAGCCTTCAATGATGACATAGAATCAGTAATGATGATAGAGTCAAGCTCAGTGTCATAGGTTAGCTTTAGCGCCATTAGGATTGCAAACAATTCAGTTTGCAGTGTAGACGCCCAGTTGTTAATTCTTATGCCTAACTCAACAAATTTATTATCGTTCTTAACTAGGGAGGTGGCAACAAGAGCAGATGCAGCCCTGCCAGAAGACTCCTGTTTAGATCCATCAGTGTATATAACTTGTGATAACTTATTACTACCAGCTAGGCGAAAAATTTCTTCTTGAGCAGTTGCTCTAACAAGAGATTTAAGGAAGGGATTACTAGCAATGAGCTTCTTGGGAGGGACTTGTAGGTATGTGATATTAAATGAACACATCTTCCATGGAGGGGTGAAATGCTCTTGTTGTCTACAGTGATACAGTTCATGCAGGTTATAAAACTTAATGCAATTGCACGTTTTCACAATCCATTTAGATCTGTGTGTATTTGCCTCTAGACACTTGGTAAGATTCACTGTGACAGTGTCTGGTTCGTTTCTCAACATTCTAATACCGAGTACAGTGTTAATTTCAACAATCCTATCACTGATACTAGAAATACCAAGCTCCTTCCTCATGTTAAGAACTTTTGTAGATCTGGGACAGCCAAGAATAGTCCTGAGAGCTTCATTTTGCATTAACTCCAAGGGTCGGAGGGAACTTTCTCTAGCTAATATCAACATGGGAGCAGCATAATCAATTAAGGGCCTAACATAGGCTATGTACATCATTCTCACGATTCTCACATTAGCACCATAGTTGGGATTGTAGCCAGCAACAGCTTTGAGAGCATTTAGCCTAGCTTTACATTTCTTGTTTAGTTGTGGTATAGTGGATTTGTTAAAGGGTACATCTACACCAAGATATCTGTAAGTTTTAACGTAGCTAATGATTTCACCCTGCAAATAGATGGGTGGGGGATGTCGTTTGTTTGTTAATATCTTTGTTTTAGAGGAAGATATTATGAGGCCTAGTCGATTACAAATTGCTTGAACTTCATTAAGAATGGTATTCATCTTCTTATGCCCTGTTGTATGGATCATGATATCA
Organism: Cherax quadricarinatus; assembly: GCF_038502225.1. NCBI lineage: Eukaryota > Metazoa > Arthropoda > Malacostraca > Decapoda > Parastacidae > Cherax > Cherax quadricarinatus. The sequence goes on from NC_091292.1 coordinate 58,183,050, forward strand.
TCAGCATAGCTTATAGCTATATGTTTAGGTGAGGCAGGTAGAACATTTAGGAGAGCATTAATCAGAATATTAAATAGCATGGGACTAAGTACTCCTCCCTGCGGTGTACCTAAAGACATTTCTTTAGAATCACTTCTGAAGCCTTGGTAAAGGACAGAGGATACTCTATTTGACAGGTATCCTATTATCCAGCAGAGTAAGCTACCACCAATATTCATTTTGGCTAGTTCATGTAGTATAACGGTTCTGTTTGCAATATCAAATGCAGATTTTAGATCAAGAAAAGTGGTAAAACTAGTAGAGATGTGTGCAGTGAGAAAGGTGGAAATACAGTTCTGCACACTTTTACCTTTCATGAACCCATAGAGGTAGGGGGAAAGTTGATGTCTGATTCTGTAGTACAATCTGTTAAGCATCATTCTTTCAAAAGTTTTGCAAAGACAACTAGTTAAGGAGATCGGCCTAAATGTATCAGGCTGTTGGGGCTTAGGGATAGGCACAATGAGACTATTGGTCCAGGAAGTAGGAAGAACGCCCTCAATGTAACTGAGATTATACAGTGCCAACAAAGGGTTATCAGGCACGTGCCTTAGAGTTCTGAGAATATCATAGGTTATACCATCCTCTCCAGGAGCAGTTGATCGACCTTTGGTTAATGCATTATCTAATTCATACTCGGTAAAGAGGCAATCACTCTCATCAATATTTTGGCTCATAAAATTAATCAGTTTCAACATTTCTTCAGAAGTACTCTCTAAATTTTTTCTAATATGAGATGGAAGGCTTTCATGCCTGGATGTTTTGGACCAGTCATTTATGAGGTCATCTGCTTTTTCAAGAGGAAAGGGATGAGCAACATTGCCAGTCTTTTTCCTGGTTATTTTATTTATACCTTTCCAAGCCAAACTCAAAGGGGTGGACCTATTTAATCCACTAACAAACTGTTCCCATTCCTGTTGCCTAAGTTCTTCCTTTCTATTCCTTGCATTTGTTAGTGCAGCTTGGAACGTTCTGAGCAGGTCTGGGGTTCTACATTCACGGTATGCTTTACCAATCCTCCTAGCTGCATGTGTTAGATTGCGCAGCTGTGGATCATTATAGTATTTACATTGGTTTTTATTGTTATTTATAGTGGAGGGTCTTTGTTTCCTATTCCTGCCCACTTGATCTGTGAGAACACTCTCAATAGTGGTAATTAAATCATCATTAAATTTTTGTGTGCCAGTGGGCTCGTAATTCTTATACCACTGATCCAAGTGGTTAATAAAGTTGTCTCTGTGTTCTGGTTTGAGAATAAGTTTCCTCCTTCTGTATTTAGCTCCTTGATTGCTGGAGATGTGATCAAGATTGACAGTTGTTAGTCTTGGGAAGTGATCAGATAGAAGATCATCAACTATGACAGAGTCATGCACCGTATATGATGTATTAAATCCAAGACACAGATCTAGTATGCCACCATATATGTGAGTAGGCTCAGTAGTGCCCACAATTCGAACATTATCATGCTCATTCAGCAATCTCACTAGTTTAGTTCCATTGGTGTTTGTAATAGACCCACCAATATTCTTATGTCTGGCATTAAAATCTCCAAGAATGATGGTAGGTTCACTATTGATGCGATCTGGTAAAGCATCAGGTCGAAGCTGGTTCGCTGGGGCATAGAGATTAAAAATGTTTATGGAAAAATCGCCTGCATATACTTTGACACCATGATACTGCATGTTAACTCGACTCTGCAAGGAAAGGAGTGAATGTGGCAAGTTCTTTCTGACATACATCACACAACAGTTGGTTGACCTTAGGTTATAAGCTGCATATCCAGGCAAGTTTGGTGGAGGTGCTCCATCTTTCAATCTACATTCCTGCAAACAGATGACATCAATATTCTTGGTTGCACTAATATGATGTAAGTCAGGCAACCGCTTCCTGATGGAAGCAATGTTCCATGAAAAGATTTGTAATGTATCCATTGTAGTGAGTTATTACAATCTCTTGCTCATAAGATGGTAAAACTATTATGCTTTGACTGCAGTGTGCAGACACTTAAGAGCAAATAGCATAGTTTGTACGTCTTTATCTTCAGAACCTTTATTTTTAAGCATTTTTCGGCATTTTGGCAGCCAGTTATGAGGCAAGTTTTGAAGGCAAGAGTTATGGGCTTCTTTCTCACAAATTGCTGGAAGCTGAACGGAGATTGCTGCACTTTTGACATCATCACCATGCTCAAGAGCATCATCCTGATTACATATATTTATTAAACTTGTCAGGATCTGTTCAAGATGCTCAATTTTTTTCTGGAAATTTGTTATAATATGAGGAAGGTCAGGCGAATCCAATGCCTCTCCGGAGGATGGCACTTCTGGGTTAGTGCTTCCTTTAACACCTATCACCTTAACAGGTACCATGGTTACATTAGTGTTCTCTGTTTCATCATTCATTGCAGGTAGGTCCTGTGCATCTGACTCATCTCCAATTTCCAGGGAGGTTACCTGTGTGGTCTCCGTCTGACTGTTGTAGTTGTGTGTATTGGGAGAAATGACAAACTCATCTCCATATTCAGGTGTAGCCATAGGTATCTGTAGTGGCAGACCAGTAGTTCCATATGTGCTAGCAGGGATGGCTAGCTCCTCCACAGCTGGTGTGTGTGATGGCATTCTGGTATCACCAGAATTGTTTGCAGTGAGGTGGTGTTCTTGCACACTTTGCAGAGGTTCAGTCTCAGATCTGGCTGTGGTAGACTGGATGGCCCCATCCTCAGTTACCATTAAAGGACTGTTATCAGGTTTACCTCGAAGGTTGTTTGGGTTCTGACTGCAGTCCTTGTGGGAAACTGTAACCCCAGCTTCTTTACAGTTAATACACTTAAATTTTTGGCTGTCAGGGCCTACTGTGCATTCTCTAGTGGAATGTTTCCCAGCACACTTACCACACCAAGAATGTAGTATTCCACAGTCTACTGCAACATGGCCATAGTGCTGGCATTTGTAACACCTACGTTTAGGGGGTAGGTACACTTCGATGTTTAGGAAACGTAAACCATGCACCCAGATATTCCGGGGGAGGGGCACAGGACCCACCCAACTGGCAATAATTTGGGATTTTCCTTTAAGTCTTTTAGGCTTGATGATATGCTCACTTAGTCAGATGGGATGGGTCCATGCAGAGAGGGTATCCAAAGATTATGATACTGACCCATTTTTTAAAGTGGTGAGTGTCTGACTGAGGTCGGAGCAGCTTAATATCCCCATAAGGTGTACTAAGTAGATCATTGATCAGCTCTTTATTCTGTTCCACAAACACAAAGTTGTGTGTGTTTTTCCTAAATTGGATCCTTGAGTTAGGATGCTTGTTTACAGCTTCCATTAGCCATGCACACTTAGCAGGCAGCGGGGTGTTGTCAGGGAAGTTCAGCTTAACACATTCTTCCTTTGAAGAAAGACTTCTTGCAGCCTCTGTGCACCAAGGACGTTTAGTATCACATTGTGTACGAGTCAAGTGAGTCTGACTACGTCGACGCTCTAGCCCTTTCTCACTTTTTCTCTTTTGTTTACTTTTAAAGGTCTGGAAGCTATCATCATTTCCATCACCTGCAGAAATAGGTTCCTCTATGACAGTTGCCATGTTTGCCAGTGATGATATCTGGTGTAAGACTCACAACACAAGAATTCCTCGCTTATCTTTCCCTTATAGCTTATGCAAGAGCAAATATTCACTACAAAGTCAGAAGTCCAAAATAGATCACAAGACACAAGTGCTCAAGTTCAATGAACACCTCCAACCATACTCAACCCAGACCACCACCACTCAATACGACACACACCCCACCAAAAACACACTCAGAGACCTCTTGTATGTGTGTTAATAATATGGTACATATAATGATATAATGGATGGTACAGGCGAGGTCTTACACCATATCACAAATTACAAAGATGAACAGAGAGAGAGAGAGAGAAAGTAGGTAATATTGAGCATAAAATTAGAATTCTGACATACATCACATTAAACATGAGGTTCAAATGATAACTTCCACTTGAGATAGTTCAGGCTACTGCCACCTAATGTACCTCACTGAAATAATAATATAGCAGACATCACAATGAACGCTGAAGACAACCTCTTACCCCAACCATAGATTGTAAACAGAATTACTAAAAAAAAAAAAAAAAAGATAAAAAAAAAAAAAAAAAATAGGTAATGTTACAATGACACTGAGATAAATCACTCTGGTTGACTTCCTTGGTCCATCCTGGGTAACTCACACATTACTATGTTATACATGTATGCAAGCATAAGTGTGCAGCTGTAGATAGATGAACCAGTACCTAAACAGTCTCACTTACACACGCGTTACTATGTATGACAAGTGCTACCAAGCACACCAAGTGTACACTTTATCACTTAGAATACACTTTTGTTGATTATCCAACTTACGAGGTGATATAAAAAAGACCTGGAAAACACTATCTGAAATTCTGGGAACAAAAAAGATATCACGAAATAGCGAAATAAAATTAGCAAAATCAGATAAACCCCAACTCCCACCAACAGAAACAGCAAACAGACTCAATGATTTCTTCTCCACTATAGGACAAAACCTTGCCCATAAAATCCCAAGCTCAGATACCCCACCAAATAACTACCTCACCGGCAACTACCCGAACACACTGTTCCTAGCTCCGACTAACCCATACGAAGTCTCCCTTATAATCAATGCACTAAAAAACAAGGCAGGAGATTTAAGTACCTTACCACCCTTTATATATAAAAAAGTGTCACAAGTGCTATCTCCAATCATTGCAACACTCTTTAACAAATCCATTCCCCTCAAGGAAGGTTCCTTGATGTTGGTGAGGGGCTCTTGATCCTCCACCTTCCCTACAGTACTCAAAATAGCAAGGGTCACCCCGATCCACAAAGGAGGAGACCAAACAGAGTTGAATAACTATAGGCCAATATCCAACTTACACCCTCTCTCAAAAATCTTTGAAAAACTAATTCATAAACGAATCTACTCCTACCTTATCTCCCAGAACATACTCAACCCCTGCCAATTTGGATTCAGGCCTAATAAAAATACTAATGATGCTATTATACACATGCTAGAACATATATACACTGCAATAGAGAAAAAAGAAGTCCCACTGGGGATCTTCATTGACTTACGTAAAGCTTTTGATACAGTTGACCATGACTTGCTCCACGTAAAATTGTCACACTATGGTATAAGAGGGCACTCCCTCAATTACCTCAAGTCATACCTCAGCAACAGAAGCCAATATGTGTACGCAAATGGGGCAAACTCTTCTGCGCAACCAATTACAGTTGGTGTCCCACAGGGAAGTGTCCTTGGCCCTCTTCTCTTTCTCCTATACATAAATGACCTTCCAAATGCTTCGCAATTACTCAAACCCACACTATTTGCAGATGACACTACATACGTCTTCTCTCACCCGAGCCCAGTCACACTAGCCAATACTGTAAATACCGAATTACAGAAAATATCTACCAGGATGAGGACTAACAAACTTACACTAAACATTGACAAAACCTACTTCATTCAGTTTGGTAACAGAGCTACAGATGTCCCTCTTAACATAATGATAAACGGATCACCTATCACAAAGCTAACAGAGGGAAAATTCTTAGGAATCCACCTTGATAATAGACTCAAATTTCATACACATATACAACAAATTTCTAAGAAAATTTCCAAGACTGTAGGCATACTATCGAAGATACGGTACTATGTTCCACAGTCAGCCCTCCTGGCCCTATATCACTCTCTTATTTACCCCTATCTCACCTATGGAATTTGTGCATGGGGCTCAACAACAGTTAACCATCTCAGACCACTAATTACCCAACAAAAGGCTGCAGTTAGAATGATAACAAATTCTCACTACAGGCAGCACACTCCACCAATATTCAATACACTAAACCTACTCACCATACAAAACATCCATACTTATTACTGCACCTATTACATACATAGAACACTTAACTCTGATATTAACCCTCCCCTCAAACATCTCCTTGCCAACCTCAACAGAACACATGACCATAACACAAGGCACAGATCACTCTTTGATGTTCCTCGTGTTCATCTCACACTATGCAAAAACTCAATGCACATAAAAGGCCCTAAAATCTGGAATTCATTACCTGTAAATATAAAAGAAACACTTCCTGTTTATAAATTCAAGTCTCTACTCAAAGATCACTTACTCACCCAAAACCAAATAAATACTGAATAACTGAACCTTATAAATTGTATATCTTAAATGTTTCTCACAATTATATCACATAAGTGTTAAACCTAAAACCCAATCTAACTTTATTATTTTTTAAATACACTACCTAACAGAATCCTTCATATGACCTGTCTTTGTAATACTCACTTGTGCTTTATAGTAATCTGTTTACATTAATGTTTTATCACTGACTTCATCATTGCTTAATTAATCTTAAGTTAATTTTAAGCCAGCCCGTAATGCTATGCATAGTATAAGTGGCTTTGGCATACTGCTCTTATCTGTATTTTTTTGTACCTCTGTATGTGTGCACAAATTTATAATAAATAAATAAATAAATAAATAAATGTATATTGTACTGATGCCAGGCTTTCTCAGTATATTGTACTGATGCCAGGCTTTCTCAGTATATTGTACTGATACCAGGCTTTCTCAGTATATTGTACTGATGCCAGGCTTTCTCATTATATTGTACTGATGTCAGGCTTTCTCAGTATATTGTACTGACACCAGGCTTTCTCAGTATATTGTACTGATGCCAGGCTTTCTCATTATATTGTACTGATGCCAGGCTTTCTCAGTATATTGTACTGACACCAGGCTTTCTCAGTATATTGTACTGATGCCAGGCTTTCCCAGCACATTGTACTGATGCCAGGGTTTCCCAGTACATTGTATTGATGCCTGGCTTTCCCAGTACATTGTACTGATGCCTGGCTTTCCCAGTACATTGTACTGATGCCTGGCTTTCCCAGTACATTGTACTGATGCCTGGCTTTCCCAGTACATTGTACTGATGCCTGGCTTTCCCAGTACATTGTACTGATGCCTGGCTTTCCCAGTACATTGTACTGATGCCTGGCTTTCCCAGTACATTGTACTGATGCCTGGCTTTCCCAGTACATTGTATTGATGCCTGGCTTTCCCAGTACATTGTACTGATGCCTGGCTTCCCAGTACATTGTATTGATGCCTGGCTTTCCCAGTACATTGTACTAATGCCTGGCTCTCTCGTTGGATTTAGAACGATTTTTGCAGAATGTCTTTTCAGATAGACTTCAAACTTTGTATTGGTGGACTTCATTAAAAGACAGTTTGGCTTTCACTTTGAGCTATGTAAATTTTAAATTGCCAGTTTTATTAAATTGTTTTCGATGTAAAAAGTAGATAATGCGTCTCAAGTTTGGCTTCAGAATTAAATCTGGATGTATTTACTGAATTTGGGCTTTGTACATACTAATTTGCCATTTTTATGTTTTTTTTTTTTTTCAAATTAGATTTTCTTTACTTTTTTCGCTCAGGTTTGTCGAGGACTTCAAATATAATAAAACTGAGAAAAATTGAAAAGTTTTGTTTTTTATAGTGTTTGTGATTATCAGGAGTTTAGTGAGCCCTTAAATATTGTACGACTTTATGGCAGAGACGGTCACACGGTAAGTTACAGGTCTTGTCCTCCACTAACACCTTCGTTCATAATTTCAGAACGCCTTATCTGATCGGCTTCAAATTTTTAACCCTGTTTAAGTATCTCTAGGTGAAGGTTTGTGGAAAAATTGCCCTGTGCACAATTTTATATAGACTTCAAATGTTCCAAGTCGGACTGAATCGTCGTTGTCGTGGGCTTCTCTGTCCTGTGTGCCGCTTGTTTGTGTCATTCCCGAAATGGTTTCTTGGTGGCATCTTCAAAATTTTTTTTTTATAGGGGTGGACTGGTAAGCCAGTGGAAGGACTCCATCAAGTGACCAAAAGCTCCAGTTGTGGGTCATCATAAGACTAAGACCCGAGTCAGGAAACACTTCCTGTTTCCTGACTAACCTTACCTAACCTAACCTTCAGAAAGGCACTTCTAGCCTGCTCGAAAATTTCAACAGTGTTGTATCCTACTTCAAAGAAGGCTGGTGTTGTTAATGGAGTCTGGGCTCCATTTTGACTCTTTAATATTCGAATAGTATAGTATTTTAAATGTTGCATTAATTTGCCTTGATGCTGATCAGGGGCTCTTGATCCAGGGAACTGGCCTTATTCCATCTTCTCTTGGATCGAATCTCAATTGTGTTCCACAGGTGCTACTTTGTCAGCATAATTGCTGATCCCCTTATGTGTGTTGTATAGTATATTATAGTACCAGCCATGTGCTTTGTATAGAAGATTCCTTAGGCCTGTGTCTGTATGACGTCACGGGGTACAGCTTGATGCAGTGAGATGAGCTGCCTCGCTCTCAGTCGGCGTATAGACATCCAGGCAGTGACACGGCAGGCTGGGCTCATCCTTTCCTTACCACAGTCTGACAGTATATATATCGTTACCATCCAACAAGTGTGTCTACCTTCAACCCTCGTTATCTCCTTAAGAACTCTGACAAATTGGTGGCAATGGAGGGCCTGTAATCCTGACGATTACAGCGATTTCTGGAGATAAATTTCTACTGAGCCGGCCGCCATCTTGTGACTAGGTCTGCCGAGCAGGGTAACGCTCGACCTACCTCAAGCCAGCCAGCTACCCCCGCAAGCGTCTACTAGCCTCTACATTATTCACTGGTCAGTCTCTTTGTTAGTGTTTATCTGCTTATTTGCATCACTCCCGAGAGGTTGACCCGAGTTTGCAAAGTAAGCCAAACCAGTAGAAAGCCTGTGGTGAGGGAGTCAAGTCCAGCCTCGCCTTGCATCATCCAGCCTTTTGCCTGCCAAGCCAGCTTTCCACCCCTGCTGTGCTCATCATGAGAAGGGATAAGCCAGCCAGCAACTAACCCAGGTGTCTTAATCCAGTACTCAAGCAAACCACGTGGGTACAGTCTTCTCATCGCTTTGTGCTTCAAGCTCCAAGCCATTCTGAGTGCTTTTTCATCCCTGTGGTGTTGTGGTAATTCATGGGTTTGTTTTTCAGCCAGCCAGCTTAGAAATATTTTCGCGACAGTGAGGGTGTCCCCAGTGAGGCTTACGCCGTTCATCCCATAGGCCCACTCACCACATGTCTCTCACCACCACCGGCCTCAGCCCTGCTTCAGCCCACTCACCCAACCACTACCACTGTGTTATTGTACTCTTATTACGGGTACTAGCACCATATTTTAAGGACCACATAGGGGGTCAAGAGCTAGAGTGTGTCTTCGTCTGTGGCGCCACCGTTGAAAGCCTCCTGTGTGAAGTCTATCGTCAATGTAAGCGCAATTCTATGATCACGTGTGCAGAGGACAGTAGCCAGCCGCAAGACGACATAAACATCCTCCACCACCATCCACCACCTTCCACCTCATTCTTCACCAAGCCGTTACAGCGATAATATTTTTCATAGAGACATTTGCGAGTGTTGAGACATTTCTTTTGTTTCCAGTGATTTCTTAGTGACATTCAGTGACTCTTGATTAGACTCAGTGTTTATTATATACTGATTGCAATATTTTTTTTTCCCTTCTTAATTCAGTGTTAATTTTCGTGCATAATTTCATATCTGTTGTGTTGTGCTTTTTTTTATACACTTGAAGTAAGTACCTTAGCGTTTTTCCTTTGTGGTGTGTGCAACATATAAGCAGTATAGAATTTGTGTTTCCACTTCAGAATCACCTTGTGTTCACAGTATTCCAGTGAATTAATTCAGTAATTTATTACCTTGTATTCTGCATCACAACTCAGTGTTGTCTGTTACATTTTTATCCCAGCATTTGTGTAGTCTTGCCAGTTTATTACATTTTTCTCTCTGTGTTGAACATTTTTGTGTTAATTCTTTCATTTAGCCAGTGTCTAATTTGTCTTATTTCCACAGACAATAGTGCCATTATTTTGTGCAAGCAAGAAATTATTTTCCAAATTTTTCACACATCAAGTTTCATAGCAAGAAAATTCTAGTATTGTGTTTATATTGATGTGTTGTGTTCTGCATCACTGTAAGTGTTCAAAACCTTTTGTTCTGTGTTTTTGCATCTATTATTTTTTCATATTTCATTGAACAAATTCACTCTTAGTGCAATTTTTAAGTTGTTCTTTTAAAGTAAATTATTCTTTTGCTTGTTCAGTAAGTGTTGCTTAAGCTGCAGTTAAGAGTTAAAGTGTTCACTCAGTTTGTTCCTTGCTATATTTTCTTTCCTTTTAAACAGTGTTTTCTTGTGTGTGTAATATTTTTTTATTATTGCACATTGACTCATTTTGCAATAATTCTTGTGCAAGCATTGTGTTGTCATTAAAAAAATTTCTTGCAGAAATTTTGTGTAGTGTGTGCAGTACTTTTGATTAGCAATTGTTATTTGCAATATTGCTACAGTTTATTTCAGTGCAGTTTCATATGCTCTTTTCTGTGCATAATATTTTATTCTTTGTGTGCCATTTTATTTTATTTTAGTGAATTGTTTCCCAGTTTTTCTTAATTTTGCACAAGCTTTATTGAGTCCATTTTAACATTTTTGATTGATTCATCATTTTATTGTTGAATTTCCCTATTGCATTGAGAGTAAAGACAACTCACTGTGCCATTTATCCAATTTAAAGTAAAATTTGAGTAAATTAGATTTGAGTAAATTACAAGTTCTTTTGATTTTCAAAGTGTTGTTTATTCAGTTGAGTATTTTCTTGTGTGAGTTTCCTTGCTTTCTGTGTGTCCTGTCAATTTTTAATTACTTATGCAGAATAGTTAAGCATTTTCTTCCCATTTAAGTTCACTGTGTCATGTGTTCCTCAGTTACCTTTTCTTTAGTTTCTCTAAATTCTTGTTTTACATTTTGCAAACATGTCTCAAGTCTTCTCAAGCGATGCCTTAGCAATTGCTGCTAGTACAACCAGTAATGCATCAGTTCACAATTCGAGTAATCCTTTATCAAATAATAGACACACTCAGACTTCTAGCCTGCGTAATTTCAGTCGTGATCCGTATGATGCTATGCCATTGTTCAATGGTAATCCAGACAACCTAGAAGGTTGGTTTACTGCTGTGCGAGCCAGAGCTAATGCTTCAGTTGATGGTCTTCCATCTGAGAGTTGTTTAATCAGTATCGGAAAGGAGAGTCTTGCCCGTTCTCCAGCCGCCTCACATGTGTTCAACTTAATTCGTATGAAGGACTTTCAAGATCTAACCAGGTGGCAAGATTATGAACAGTTAATTCATAACTATCTTGAACCGGTGCGAGAAACCGATCCTTTTGTCATTCTCAAAGAATTAGTGTGCACAGCTCCGAGGCCAGAGGAGTCATTAGATGAGTTTGCCCTCCGTCTTAATAACCTAATGTCCTCATTCGGTAAAGCAGGTCAAAATTCCAAGTACCTTAAAGATAATGATAAACCAGCCCTTGAAGGGTTTGTTAAATTAGCAGCATTTGGAATTATCAAACAACTAATGCCACCGACATCTATGTATGTGTACAATTCTAGTCCTCTAAATGCTACTGTGGGACCGCTCGCAGCTCTCATCCATGTACGTAATTTGTGTCCCGAGGGAACCTTCCCTTATCGTAAGTCTACACCAACCACTTTGTCTACTCCTGTACTTCCTCTTGTTTGTACTACTACCAAAATTCCCAATCTAAATCACTCGCGATCATCCAAAGCTAGTGTTAAGAGTCATCATTCCCGTAGCACCCGTAGCATGTATAGTACCTATAGTCAAAGAACTTGCTACAATTGTGGTTTCCATGGTCATATTGCAATTAATTGTCCTGATAGTCACCCTAAGAGGCGTCATACTGATGATGAGTACCAGTCAGATCTTCCCTACTGTACTTATCATAGAATACATGGACATAACACGTCTGAGTGCAATGAGTACTCTAGATCTTTCCGTGGTCGTTCCAACCACAGAGCCAGGAGAGGAAACAGACGTCGTGGTTCTCAAACTAACCAGAACCAGGCTCATTCTTTCAATTCGTGGGAATCCGAGCGCCCCAGTCTACTCGTCCAGTCATGACAGTAGGTGATAATGAGTACACCGTCCCAGTTCAGAATTCCTATGAAGCCTTAGCCAGTCTAGAGAATGACATCCTCGCTGTTGATGCTGCTTCACACGTCTCTGACGTAGAGGAATTTGGGGATGAAGTAGAAAACGCATTCTCCGATGACAACCCACCCTTCTGTTTGCACATAACTCCAAACGAAACGGTTGGTCCTTTAGTACAAGCTTCTGTCCATAGTGCGCCCGTTCATGTGTTCATGGACTCTGGTGCACAAGTTAATATCATCAGGTCTAGCTTGTTTAAAGAGAAGCAGTTAAGACGTGTCCTCCTCGTTGAACCAACTACTGTAACCTTCCTTAGTGGAGTAGCTGGTTCCCTCCTGCGTGTCCAAGGTCAGACTTCGCTCACCTTTACTATCCAAGGTAGAAACTTTGCTGCTGCTTTTCTTGTTGTCGACCAGATTACTTTCCCTGGTGACCTTCTACTGGGATTTGCTTCCATGCGAGACTTACGCATTGTGCTCGGCCCTTACCGATGGCATGCCCAAATTGACGACTTGATCGTTCCATTTTGGAGTTACCAGCTTGGATCAGAAATCTGCCATACTGCCACAGAGTATGATGTACGGATTAAGTCCTTACAAGCCAATGCATTCTCCAGTAGCGTACCCAAGCGGTCAGGCACTGGTAACTCTGTCACTCCCATCTGTGTTCCACCTACACCTTCAGACATGCAAGATAGTGTATTGCCTCAAGTGTCCGAGGACACTCAGACTGCCTTGAGTGCTCAGCCTATCTCTGCAATGCCTGCTAGCCCAAGTAGTAGTTTCCCCACAGGGGATGCCTTGTCGGAAAACGATTACTTGAAACTAGTAATGCCATCTCTTGTTGATGTCACATGCCGACTGCAGAAAGACGTCTCTGTTGGGGCTAGTGCTCTCACTAGAGTGTCTGTTGTTGTTCCTAATGTTCCAGATGGTTATAACGTCCTAGTTGACAGTGATTCCTGCAAGGTCAAGGGTTTATTTGTTGAACCTTCCTTACACGTTGTAAGAGACAGTAAGATCCATTTATTCCTTGCTAACACTTCGGGTCACAGTGTTCGTCTCAGAGCAAATACCAATCTCGTTGACCTAGTTCACTATCCTTACCCTGTTCAAGTACAGGATTACGTGCCACCTGACCAGTGGGTCGGTGCTATTTCAACAGGGGAGACCTCATCCACTCCACTGGATCAATCCATTCTGCCAGTTGAGGAGAAAGACTTAGCTCCCACTGACTTCCCAGACGAAGTCAAGCGTTTGTTGATGCTGCTGAACAAACGTCATAAAGCCATTGCTTTACCAGGTGAGAAGATGGGTATAACGAACTTATTGTCCCATCGTATTCCACTTCAACCTGGTACTAGACCTATCTATATACCTGCGTACAGAATGCCTCATTCCCAAGTTGCTGTCGCAGAAGAACTGATCAATCAAATGCTCGATGATGGAGTTATTGCACATAGCAATTCACCCTGGAATGCGCCCTTGATCCTAGTGCCTAAGAAGGACGGTACTTGGCACCCGGTGATTGACTTTAGGAAGTTAAATGCGAAAACTATTCCAGATCGCTTCCCACTTCCTGTACTGGGTGATCTTTTACGCAATATCAGAAATAACAAAGTCTTCTCGACCCTGGACTTGTTACAAGGATTTTGGCAAGTCCCTCTTCACGAGGACAGCCAAGAGTTAACTGCATTCTCTACTCCCACAGGTCATTATCACTTCCTTCGAATGGCTTTTGGATCACGATCCTCTCCTATCACGTTTTCTAGACTCATGACCAATATCTTTAGAGGTCTTATAGGTAAAGCACTTATGGTGTACTTAGATGACGTAATCGTCATGTCTGAAGATGTGGATACACACCTGAAAAGACTTGATATAGTACTTGGTAAGCTTGAAGAAGCCAATTTAAAGATCAAACTGTCTAAATGTCAATTTTTCAGATCAGAAATTAAGTTTCTTGGTCACGTAGTCACTCCTAGAGGGGTTATGACTGATCAAAGTAAAGTAACGGCAGTATTAAATTTTCCATCCCCCAAAACTGCTGATGCTGTGAGATCCTTTGTGGGTCTAGCAGGTTTCTATAGATCTTTCATTGCTAATTTTTCTTCAATAGCAGCAGCTCTAACTGAATTGCTTAAGAAAGATGCTCCTTTCGTCTGGACCTTCCGTCAAGAAAGAGCATTCCAGACACTAAAAGAAAAGCTAACGTCCGCTCCCATTTTGAAATTCCCAGATTTTTCTAAGCCCTTCTATTTGACAACTGATGCTAGTTCAATTGGCATAGGTGCTGTACTAGCTCAGAAGACTGATGGCAAGTACAACACAGTTGCAGTTGCTAGTAGAGTCCTTACGAAGGCTGAACGTAATTATGCAGTAACGGAGCAAGAAGCTTTAGCAACAGTATGGTCTTTAAAGCACTTCCGAGACATTATTTACCAGTACCCTGTTCATGTCTTGACAGACCATGCACCACTGATACCTTTATTCCAGAACAAACAACCTACTGGAAGGTTAGCCAGATGGACCTTGACTATCCAAGAGTTCAGTCCCACTTTTGAACATTTACTTGGCAAGTCAAATGTAGTCGCAGATGCCTTATCGCGACACATTAGTGTAGTTACTGCAGATCCTCCATTTACTGCAGAGGATGTAAAGAATGCCCAAAGAACAGATCCCATGTGGTCTGGTGTGATTCGATTCCTGCTCCAGGAAGATCTTATTCTGACTGTGAAGCCACCAGCACCCATCAGTGACTTTGTAATGAGCCAGGAATTACTGTATCGAACAGCCGAGTTAGGTACTCCAAGTAGAAGAGTGTACCAGTTAGTAATTCCACAGTCACTAGTGAACGTAGCTCTACAGCTAGTTCACGATGCACCAGGTATTGCACACCCTGGTATGGATCATTCTGTGAAACAAGCCAGAATGAAGTACTTTTGGCCACATATGGCAACTGACATTTCAGAGTATGTTAAGAAATATAGTGTTTGTATGAAACATAAAGGAAATGTCAATGGTCCTAATCCAATCCAGGTGTACCCAACTACTAGCGAACCGTGGGAAAGAGTTGCCCTTGATTTGTTAACCAATTTTAAATGTTCCCTCCAAGACAACAAACATCTGTGCGTTATGGTAGACCATTTCACCTGATATTGTGAGTTAGTTCCTATTGCAGATAAGACTGCAGAGACAATAGCTAAAGCATTTAAAGAACACAATATCTGCAGGCATGCCACCCCTAAATCCTTAGTAACAGATAATGGAGGTGAATTCTGTAATGAGATTCTTGAAAATTTGTGTACTTTGTACAAGATCTCTAAATCCACCATTGTTCCTCATCATCCTGCCAGCAATGGGTTAGCTGAACGAACCAATAAGAAAGTACTTGATGTCTTGAGAGCCACTATCAACTCCAATAGTGAAACTTGGGATGAAGTCATACCAGATGTTCAATGTGCCATAAATTCTGCTTACAGTGCTTCTATAGGTGATACTCCACATTATGCATTGTATGGTGTAGACAAGCATTTACCCTATGAGTTGTTATATTCCACTCCGAAACCCAATTACAACCCTAATGATTTCGTAGCAACTCGTACAAACATGGCTCAGAGTGTTTTTAGAAGAATCCGTGAAACACTTCATAAATCAACAGCAGAATTTACTAGAGTAACTAATAGCCATGCTGAACCATCAAAAGTTAAAGTAGGTTCAAGAGTAATGCTGACAAATTTCAACAAAACATCCAAAATGCCTAAGCTTGATCAAAAGTTTGTTGGCCCTTATCGAGTTGTAGAACATATCTCTGGCAATAAGTATAAGGTTAGAGAAATTAGTACTGGTAAGTACAAAGAATCACGTTTAGATCATATGAAATTAGTATGCGATGTTGATGATATTGCTACCCAGACTAATGTGACAGATGCTGAAAATCCTCTTGACTCTGTACCCTCTACCTCAAATACTCAGTCAGATATTCAACCTGAATGTCGTTACTCTTTGCGTACTCGACAAGTAATGAGAAACCCACAAGTATCTTTTGTAGATACTCTTTCAGATCTCCCTCAGTCAAGGCATGTGTTAACCGTTGCAGAGGAATTTGATCCTCCCAGAGATGATAACCATTCTGCATATGTAAACCTCACCCTCGCAGAATTGGGTTTAAATGTACATAGTCTGTATAATTAGATGTCTGAGATGAAGGAAATTGTCAGCTGTTTGTTATTAACTGATCAGTTTTTCAGATTTTTTTTTTTTTCGTGCTCACGCTCCCTCTGTATTCTGAGAATTTGACAGTAATGATCTGAGTGCGCACCAGATGCCTTTGCTGTTAATTTCACCTTGTATATATATATATTTGTTTCCTCAGAATCTGTAGAGTGCATGAATGCAGATCGATCGATCAATTCCATCCCATATTGTACAATGATTTGTTCTTATAGTTTGTAATGCATTACGTTAAAACTCATCACGTTAAATGATTACGTTAACACCCATTACATAAAACTCATTTTGTTAACATCCAGTATGATACCATCCATAAGTTCTAAGTTATATATGAATTTGTTATTGTATAGAATCAGCCCAGAACCACCTGCCTGTTCAGCCTATAGCATAGTAGTGTATGTCGAGACGACATACGTAACATGACCGAGCTGTCAGCATAGTTGCTGATCCCCTTATGTGTGTTGTATAGCATATTATAGTACCAGCCATGTGCTCTATATAGAAGATCCCTTAGGCCTGTGACTATGACGTCACGGGGTACAGCTTGAGGCAGTGAGACGAGCTGCCTCGCTCTCAGTCGGCGTATAGACTTCCAGGCAGTGACAAGGCAGGCTGGGCTCATCTTTTCCTTACCACAGTCTGACAATATATATATTGTTACCATCCAACAAGTGTGTGTACTTTCAACCCTCGTTATCTCCTTAAGAACCCCTATGACAATATAGTCCCTACTAGTTTAGCACTTTCTGTTATTAAAATAGTGCTGAAAGCCATTAATGGCTGAGTTATCTTCAGAAATAGCTACCAAAAAAAAATGGGTTTAGGCAGTGTAGGTGCAAACTTTGTTGGATTCCGTGGATTACCTAGAGAATGCCTATTGTGGTCGACATTAAACTTTTAGTTCAGTTGTATTTTTTCCTCAAAGCTTCGTTTCCATTTCCGGTTGTGTAAGTTTTAGAGTGTCAGTTTTACTAATAAACCTGGTTTATTAGTATTGATCACTTATGATCAGAAATAAAACAGCGTTTGACTTTATTGGATTATCCGGGGTTCAATATACATAATGTACTTTTATGTCCACTTAACATACCTGGAGGGTGTATACCTGAAGGGTGTTTCGGGGGGTTGAACGCCCCCGCGCCCCGGTCCACGACCAGGCCTCGCGTGTTTGTCTTTAACATCATTGCCTCTCAACGTTTAAATTAAATTTTGTTAATTACATGTTTGCTTAACTAAACATTAAATTCTAAATAGTCCTACTAAGAAAAAAAATTGTCTTCAAGTAGCTCCTTCATACGTCTCTTCTTGACCTCTTACACATCGCCTTCCACTCTTCCCATTTTCCTTCCATTCCTCTCCATGTGTCACTACTCTTCATCCTTCCCACATCCCTTCTTTACTGCACCAGTAGTGCCACGTCTCTCCCACTCGTCTACCTCATCCATCCCATGCATCCCACTCCTTCCTTCCCCATTCCACGTCCCTTTCCTTCTCTCCTATTTCCCCTCCCATCCTCATATTCTATTAACGTCCTCATCTCTAAATAGTATTCTATAACTTTTTCACTTTCTTCTTGACACATTCGTCTATACTTTTCCATAATTTCTCTCTGTCTCTCTCTCTCTCTCTCTCTCTCTCTCTCTCTCTCTCTCTCTCTCTCTCTCTCTCTCTCTCTCTCTCTCTCTCTCTCTCTCTCTCTCTCTACTTGAAGTGGGGAAGAGGGAGAAGGCATTATGCCAGTGCTTATCTCTTGATCCAAGGACTTGTAGCTACTCTTCGTTTCCTCGAATCAAACTGGTTATCTGTGGTTCCCCAGGCGTTATTTGTACGACTCCAGTACGGATTTAGCGCTTTCTGGCGTCCAGCATCCGAGCTGCAAATTCCGTTCTTTTCTCTATCATCCACATCTTTCTTACTCTCTGGTCTTTTTCATCTTCCTATAACCCTTCCCATACCGTTTTACCGCTTTCTCTTTCCTTCTTGCCTCCCCTCTTTCCTTCTTGCTTTCCCTCTCTCTCCTTCTTGCTTCCCACTCTCCATCTTCGTCAAATCTCTCCCTCCCATTTCCGCTCCCCTTTAATCTCCCCTCTCTCCTACCCTCCCTAACCCCTTCACTCCCCTTCCACAGAAACCCCCCCTTTCTCCATTTCTCTCTCCCCTCCCCCCGTAAGCCCCCGCTTTCCCTCCCCGGATAACTCTACCCTGTTCTTCCTCCCCTCCCTCAACACCCTTTCCCTGACAAGACCTCCCCTCCCCTCCCCTCCCCTCCCCTCCCCTCCCCTCCCCTCCCCTCCCCTCCCCTCGTCAACGACCCCTCAGCTTTAATGTTTGTCCTGGTGGGAGGGGTGTGATGGTGGGGGTATGGAGGCGGGGAAGGGAGGGGGGGAGCGAGGGAGGAAGACGTGTAGGGGAATGAAGGAAGAAGGAAGAGAAAGGCAGGGAGAATTAGGAGGAAGTGATGGAAATAGAGAAGGCACAAGACCATGAATGTTAGAGAAAGAAGAAACTGGAGAGGATGAATGAAGGGAGGTGAATGAAGGATATGAATGAAGGGGATGACTGAAGGAAATAAATTAAGGGAATAAATGAAGAGGATGAATGAAGGGGGTTGAATACAAACTTTTCCACATCAGACCACCAACTTTCCCATTTATTTCCCCTCTTTCACCACCTGCAGGTAATTAATGGAAAGGGAGGAGGGAAAGTGAGAGAGAGAAATATTTACCAGATGTGTGAATGAGAAAAAAAAAAGCAAAACACTGCCTTGGTAGGTAACTTCACTTACCCACGTACAGTTATGGATTCCACCACACATTAGAGTACTCCTCAACAACAAAGTTGATATATTAACCCAGAAGAGTACCTTGAAGGATAATGTAGAATGTAACTTTGGTCTGTCTGTGTCTAGCATCAGGAATATTATTATGAGAGAAATAATGAAACTGAATGTTATAGGAGTGG
>NC_091292.1:58202512-58285012 GCF_038502225.1 Cherax quadricarinatus
AAATCAGATGGCAGGTTTTCAGACACATTATGTATTACTCTAGACAAGTTACCGAGCATCTCAGCGTTGTCAAGTCTACCCCAAGAGTAATCAGGCGAACACAGAGTAATAGCTTTCTGATGCGCTGTACGAGAACCCACAGTAGAAACTGACGTTGAGAACAAATACCGTGACTGGAACAATACACAAATAACCCGCACATAGGAGAGAGAAGCTTACGAAAACGTTTCAGTCCGACTTGGACCGAAACGTCAGTTTGGAGGGTTATTTGTGTATTGCTAAACTGACATAGAATTAGTCAGATTTAGTATAAGTCTTCTGATTGACATGAGTGCAATGGTCAATTTTTTTTCTCTCTACAATTAAAGGCCCTTCAAAACGGCCTTGTTGTATGTGGCCTAGAGCTAGAGGTTGTCATAATCAGATCAGTTGAGTTAAATGGCCCTGGAACTGATGCCTTGTCATATTGTTCTTTCAACGACCCTTGAACACTATATTTTTTTTGCCAGCATATTAGGCAAGTAGGTTAACTTCTAATAACGTTTGGAGAAGTGCTAAGACGTGGGGGGGGGCTTCAGCCCCCCGTGTCAAGTCCGCTTAAAACACCTACAGATCCTCTTACATAAAGACCATAAACCAGTTCAAAGGGTAAATATTTAAAGAAATTACTGATGAGTTTTTCTTCAGCGACAATAGAGGGATATTCTCAGCTCATACTTTCTATTTCTATTGTTTGATGAACTCTCTCCAGGTCATTTGTGATTTTAGAAAGACGAAGGTTCTATATGTTAGAAAGACGAAGGTTCTATATGTTAGATAGACGAAGGTTCTATATGTCAGAAAGACGAAGGTTCTATATGTTAGAAAGACGAAGGTTCTTTATGTCAGAAAGACGAAGGTTCTATATGTCAGAAAGACGAAGGTTCTATATGTTAGAAAAACGAAGGTTCTATATGTTAGAAAAACGAAGGTTCTATATGTTAGAAAAACGAAGGTTCTATATGTTAGATAGACGAAGGTTCTATATGTTAGAAAAACGAAGGTTCTATATGTTAGATAGACGAAGGTTCTTTATGTCAGAAAGACGAAGGTTCTATATGTTAGAAAAACGAAGGTTCTATATGTTAGAAAAACGAAGGTTCTATATGTTAGATAGACGAAGGTTCTATATGTCAGAAAGACGAAGGTTCTATATGTTAGAAAAACGAAGGTTCTATATGTTAGAAAAACGAAGGTTCTATATGTCAGAAAGACGAAGGTTCTATATGTTAGAAAAACGAAGGTTCTATATGTTAGAAAAACGAAGGTTCTATATGTTAGAAAGACGAAGGTTCTATATGTTAGATAGACGAAGGTTCTATATGTTAGAAAGACGAAGGTTCTTTATGTCAGAAAGACGAAGGTTCTATATGTTAGAAAAACGAAGGTTCTATATGTTAGAAAAACGAAGGTTCTATATGTTAGAAAGACGAAGGTTCTATATGTTAGAAAGACGAAGGTTCTTTATGTCAGAAAGACGAAGGTTCTATATGTTAGAAAAACGAAGGTTCTATATGTTAGAAAAACGAAGGTTCTATATGTTAGAAAGACGAAGGTTCTTTATGTCAGAAAGACGAAGGTTCTATATGTCAGAAAGACGAAGGTTCTATATGTTAGAAAAACGAAGGTTCTATATGTCAGAAAGACGAAGGTTCTATATGTTAGAAAAACGAAGGTTCTATATGTCAGAAAGACGAAGGTTCTATATGTTAGAAAGACGAAGGTTCTTTATGTCAGAAAGACGAAGGTTCTATATGTTAGAAAAACGAAGGTTCTATATGTCAGAAAGACGAAGGTTCTATATGTTAGAAAAACGAAGGTTCTTTATGTCAGAAAGACGAAGGTTCTATATGTTAGAAAAACGAAGGTTCTTTATGTCAGAAAGACGAAGGTTCTATATGTTAGAAAGACGAAGGTTCTATATGTTAGAAAGACGAAGGTTCTATATGTTAGATAGACGAAGGTTCTGTATGTTAGACGAAGGTTCTATATGTTAGAAAAACGAACGTTCTATATGTTAGAAAAACGAAGGTTCTATATGTTAGAAAAACGAACATTCTATATGTTAGAAAAACGAACATTCTATATGTTAGAAAAACGAACGTTCTATATGTTAGAAAACCGAAGGTTCTATATGCCAGACAGACGAAGGTTCTATATGTCAGAAAGTCGAAGGTTCTATATGCTAGAAAGACGAAGGATTCTATATGCTAGACCCGGGAAATGTTGTTGTATACTAGCTAAAGATGTGCTAGCCTAGAAAAACCTACCCACTGTTACTCTAGTTTTTACTTTACTGTTTATTCTACGGTTTACTGCTCCTCGAGATCTCTACTGTCTGCTTAATAACATACAGCAGACGTGCAAGAAGCGGTCACTGTATCTTACGAGATAAAGTAAGACTTGTGTCTAACTTTATTAAGAGGACTGTGCTGAAGTGTCGTTCCCCACTACTCGTAATGGGTTCATCCGTGTGGTGGGTAATGGGGGTGCAGTAATGGGTTCATCCGTGTGGTGGGTAATGGGGGTGCAGTAATGGGTTCATCCGTGTGGTGGGTAATGGGGTTGCAGTAATGGGTTCATCCGTGTGGTGGGTAATGGGGGTGCAGTAATGGGGGTGCAGTAATAGGGTGCAGTAATGGGGTGCAGTAATGGGGTGCAGTAATGGGGTGCAGTAATGATGTCTGGGTCGTAATGACAAGAAAGGAACATTTACATAAAATTAATGAGCTCAGACTTGGCACTGTGTCCTGGAGATGGTGACCCCACAGTTGGCACTGTGTCGTGGAGGTGGTGACCCCACAGTTGGCACTGTGTCGTGGAGATGGTGACCCCACAGTTGGCACTGTGTCGTGGAGGTGGTGACCCCACAGTTGGCACTGTGTCGTGGAGGTGGTGACCCCACAGTTGGCACTGTGTCGTGGAGATGGTGACCCCACAGTTGGCACTGTGTCGTGGAGATGGTGACCCCACAGTTGGCACTGTGTCGTGGAGATGGTGACCCCACAGTTGGCACTGTGTCGTGGAGGTGGTGACCCCACAGTTGGCACTGTGTCGTGGAGGTGGTGACCCCACAGTTGGCAATGTGTCGTGGAGATGGTGACCCCACAGTTGGCACTGTGTCGTGGAGATGGTGACCCCACAGTTGGCACTGTGTCGTGGAGATGGTGACCCCACAGTTGGCACTGTGTCGTGGAGATGGTGACCCCACAGTTGGCACTGTGTCGTGGAGATGGTGACCCCACAGTTGGCACTGTGTCGTGGAGATGGTGACCCCACAGTTGGCACTGTGTCGTGGAGATGGTGACTCCACAGTTGGCACTGTGTCGTGGAGGTGGTGAACCCACAGTTGGCACTGTGTCGTGGAGATGGTGACCCCACAGTTGGCACTGTGTCGTGGAGGTGGTGATCCCACAGTTGGCACTGTGTCGTGGAGGTGGTGACCCCACAGTTGGCAATGTGTCGTGGAGATGGTGACCCCACAGTTGGCACTGTGTCGTGGAGATGGTGACCCCACAGTTGGCACTGTGTCGTGGAGATGGTGACCCCACAGTTGGCACTGTGTCGTGGAGATGGTGACCCCACAGTTGGCACTGTGTCGTGGAGGTGGTGACCCCACAGTTGGCACTGTGTCGTGGAGGTGGTGACCCCACAGTTGGCAATGTGTCGTGGAGATGGTGACCCCACAGTTGGCACTGTGTCGTGGAGATGGTGACCCCACAGTTGGCACTGTCGTGGAGATGGTGACCCCACAGTTGGCACTGTGTCGTGGAGGTGGTGACCCCACAGTTGGCAATGTGTCGTGGAGATGGTGACCCCACAGTTGGCAATGTGTCGTGGAGATGGTGACCCCACAGTTGGCACTGTGTCGTGGAGATGGTGACCCCACAGTTGGCACTGTGTCGTGGAGATGGTGACCCCACAGTTGGCACTGTGTCGTGGAGATGGTGACCCCACAGTTGGCACTGTGTCGTGGAGATGGTGACCCCACAGTTGGCACTGTGTCGTGGAGGTGGTGACCCCACAGTTGGCAATGTGTCGTGGAGATGGTGACCCCACAGTTGGCAATGTGTCGTGGAGATGGTGACCCCACAGTTGGCACTGTGTCGTGGAGATGGTGACCCCACAGTTGGCACTGTGTCGTGGAGATGGTGACCCCACAGTTGGCACTGTGTCGTGGAGATGGTGACCCCACAGTTGGCACTGTGTCGTGGAGATGGTGACCCCACAGTTGGCACTGTGTCGTGGAGATGGTGACCCCACAGTTGGCACTGTGTCGTGGAGGTGGTGACCCCACAGTTGGCACTGTGTCGTGGAGATGGTGACCCCACAGTTGGCACTGTGTCGTGGAGGTGGTGATCCCACAGTTGGCACTGTGTCGTGGAGGTGGTGACCCCACAGTTGGCAATGTGTCGTGGAGATGGTGACCCCACAGTTGGCACTGTGTCGTGGAGATGGTGACCCCACAGTTGGCACTGTGTCGTGGAGATGGTGACCCCACAGTTGGCACTGTGTCGTGGAGATGGTGACCCCACAGTTGGCACTGTCGTGGAGGTGGTGACCCCACAGTTGGCACTGTGTCGTGGAGGTGGTGACCCCACAGTTGGCAATGTGTCGTGGAGGTGGTGACCCCACAGTTGGCACTGTGTCGTGGAGATGGTGACCCCACAGTTGGCACTGTGTCGTGGAGATGGCGGCCCCACAGTTGGCACTGTGTCGTGGAGATGGCGACCCCACAGTTGGCACTGTGTCGTGGAGATGGCGACCTCACAGTTGGCACTGTGTCGTGGAGATGGCGGCCCCACAGTTGGCACTGTGTCGTGGAGATGGCGACCCCACAGTTGGCACTGTGTCGTGGAGATGGCGACCCCACAGTTGGCACTGTGTCATGGAGATGGTGACCCCACAGTTGGCATAGTTATTTGTAACGGCGCTGTATAACTCTTTCGGATTTAACGCTTACCTTGATTATAACAACAATAGTTAATATAATTATTATAAGTAATAGTACTACTAGTAGTATAGTTATTACATTTGCCTGGGAAATTATATTATTTAATTACGGGAAGCGCTATACCCTGGTGGGTTATTCATTTGAAGGAGTATCGGAGGCTCGATCCTCCGTCCTTTTTACAGTGGTCTGGTCTCTGAGCATTCTTGGTGCCCGACACGCTGGAAATATCATAAAAGCTGTAGAAACAAGGGAAACTTGTATAAAAATAATAATGCGAATCGTTATCCAAAATCAATGTACTTCATCGATGGTTCGGTCTAGTTTGAATGTATTATAATATATCTCAGTATCACTAAAATAAATATTACAATATGTACACATTCTCTCTCGCTCTCGCTCTCTCTCTTTGTGTCAGTATGACTTTGTAAATGGTTCTAGCCGGACCGAAACGTCGTCATAAGCTCCTCTCTCTCTCCTGTGTGCTAGTTATTTGTGTATTGTTCCAGTCACGGTATTATGCCTTCTTGTACTTCATTACATTCCGTGTGAGGGAAGCGGCAAGGTTCATGTTAGTGAAGCAAGACGTGACTCAGAATCGTCAGCAGGAACACAAATACTCATGCAGGATGAAGGACACTTAACAGTATGTACGTTGTTCACGACAGTTTTCACATCCACTTCATAAACTGTGGAGCAGCACTTCCCTTATACCAGGAGGAGAATGGAACCAAACGTAGGATTCTTCAGGCATCTACAGTTCATTTAACTAATATCATTAAGCAAAACAGGATACAGTGCTCATGTTGTCCACGATTTAAGTAACAATATTACCCATGACTTGGCCTCTTCACCTATGAATTGCTCTTCTCCCGCCCTAGGCCCTGACTCGTGGGACTCCATAGTCATCAAGAATGGCAAGAAGCCATTACCATGTGTCTTAAATATTTTGTGGAGGAGCCTAGACACTGGAGTTATCCCACGATCTTTAAAAACTACTGGTATAGCCCCACTCCTTGAAAGTGGCAGCAAAGCAATTCCAAAAACTAATTAATATTTTTGAATGGGTCTTATGAAACAAGATTTCCAGTCACATGGAATCACATCAGTTGCACAACCCACATCAGCATGGGTTCAGAACAGGTCGCTCCTGCCTCTTTCAGTTGCTGGACCACTATGACACGATCTTGGATATACTGACAGACAAGCTTAATGTAGTTGCAGTGTACACCGAATTTGTAAAAGCCTTTAACAAGTGCGATCATGGGGTAATTGTTCATAAAATGTTTGCAAAAGGTGTAATTCGAAGAGTGGGCAGATGGATATTTGACTTCCTAATCAATAGAACCCAAAAATAAGCAAAATGAAATCAGAGGCGGTTATAGCTTTTTTTATTTTTTTTTTTTTTGCACAAAAATAGTTAAACATCAGTCGTTTACTGTGAGCTTGAAGAAACGACGGAACATTGTCTTAAGGTCTGTGTAAAGCTTAGTTACATATGACAAATTTACGGATTTAAAATACATATTTTGGTTATTAAGCAAATACATATTTCATGTAAATTCAGCGTTATGATAAAAGCTAGATGATACTCTGAAAATGCAATGATGTTCGCTTAAAACAACCAGAAATACCTTTAAATATTTCAAGACAGAAGCAACATTCGTAAACAAAGGCAGTTTGGTATGGCGTCTTAGGTTTGATGGGGTGGAGAGGAGGAGCCAGTCTCTCCCGTTCCCATTATCGACAAGGGAACCCGAGCAATGGGCCAGATTCCCACTTGGAATATTCCAGCTGATCTTACATCTTCCCCTCATCTTACTCAGATCTTTAGAACTCTCTTCCAAGAAAAATGCGAAGAGTTTTTATATACATACATAAATACTTTAAATGTGAAAACCAGTATTATGACCACTTACTGAAATGAGTCAGATGGCTGGAAAAGTTGGAATATTCCCATGCTCGCTGTGTGGCAACACCGGGAATGAGGGCCTGGAACGCATCCCGAGCGTCACTTGTTAATGAAACGACTCTCTTCCAGAATGGCCCATTTAGATTTGCCAACTTACGAACCTAGAATTCTAATTATTTTCATCTGTCCTCTGTTGGCAATAAGAGGCTGAGTCTGGGGAGTTGTGAGTGTGGTGGGGCAGTAGCTGCCGTGGAGGCGTCATACTGGAGGCTAATTAAACGTCTGGAGGCTCTCCATGCCTTGCGAGAGGGATTGGGGGATAGGGAAGGGGGGGGGAATGAGGTTCCCCATGCCGGGGGTGGGTGTTGGGGGTTGGGAGGCAAGGGTGTGGTGCGTGGGTGGAGGCTGCGAGGGAGTGCAGACTGACTGCCCGTCCAGGGAAGAGGATGTATATGTGTATGTGTTTGTTTACTCGCCTATTTGTATTCGCTAAAGTGGTTGCAAAGGTTGAATCTCAGCTCCTGGTCCCGCCTGTTTGCTGGCCGCTAATGGGTTAAACTCTCCCCCCCCCTCCTATCCTGGCTTCATGAGCCTTATTGTACCTATGATAATGGATCCATCCACTAGCACTTCACTGTCCAGGTCGTTCCACTGCTTGACCACTCCAAGGTTAAAAACATTTCCAAACATTCCAATGACATCTTCAGCTGCACCATGTCCACACCTCATCGATTCCTCTCCATATTTTGTACGTCGTAATCATGCCTTCCCTGGGCCTTCTGTTGTCTAATGTCATCTGCTTTAGCTAACCCTTCAGTCTTTCATATGTAGGTCATACCCCCTTAGTGTGGGACTAATCTTGATGCAGACGTCTGCACTTTTCCCAGCTTCTTGACTAGCTTGATCAGGTGTGGGTTCCACGCTGGTCCTGCATATTCCAGGATGGACTGTCGTGAATGATTCCTTGTTGAGGTTACCGAAAGTTAAGCCTAGATTTGCCAGAAGCTTGTTTGCTGCAGAGATTAATCAATTGGTGTGTGCCTCAGGTGATATGCCCGTAACTATTCTCACCTTGAGTTTCTTCGCTTTGAGGGAAATTTGCAACCATTTGTACCCGAGCCTGTATTCAATTTCCGGCCCTTTTTTACCCTTCCACAATTTTCATAACTCTTCATTTGCTGCTGTTAAATTCTAATAGCTGTTTGCCAGATCTATCCTGCAGTTCATCCAGGTCCGTTTATGTTTTTCCTGGGCCTCTCCTGTTTGTA
Organism: Cherax quadricarinatus; assembly: GCF_038502225.1. NCBI lineage: Eukaryota > Metazoa > Arthropoda > Malacostraca > Decapoda > Parastacidae > Cherax > Cherax quadricarinatus. The sequence continues at coordinate 58,210,683 of NC_091292.1, forward strand.
TTCTCATTTGTTTCACGTCGTCTACAAACGAGGGTACCTCTGACTTAATTTTCATAAAAAAAAGAGTACCGTTCCTAATACTGATCCTTGGGGAACCCCATTTTCCCATTCCGATACGTCTTCCTGGATGCTCGTTGTTTCCTTCCTGTTAAGTATCCCTTAATCCTCTGTTGTGTATTCCCTGTTATTCCTGCCTGCTCTTCTAGCTCTTGCCCTGGTCTCTCTTGTGGTACCACCACCACCATTACCACCACCATTGCCACCACCATTTGTTTTTCTCCTTTCCTCTTCGCCGTAGATGGTTGTTCAGAGCTTTCACCCATCGATACCCCGTGAGACCACATACCCACCGACCAAATTTACCGGGGCACCACCAGCGATCTCCGGCTCCTGGGCCAGCCATCCCTTGGATGTTAGTCCATAACATGTGTCAACCTTCCCGCTTGATGTTACACCTTCGATGTTATCTTCCTTCATCTTCCAACCAGCTCAACCTCCTCCGGAAATCGAACAGCTTCTCCTCCCCCCATCTTCAGCAGCATTCTCCCCCACTTATGTTATCACCATCACCACAACTATCACCACCTTTCGTACCACTACTGCTACTAGCACTGCCACCATCACTACTAGCACCGCCACTACTGCTACTAGCACCGCCACCATCACTACTAGCACCACCACTAATGCTACTAACATCGCCACCATCAGTACTAGCACCACCACTCCTGTTACTAGCACCGCCATCACTACTAGCACCGCCATCACTACTAGCACCGCCATCACTAGCACCACCATTACTGCTGCTAGCACCTCCACTAATAGCACCACTACTGCTACTAGCACCTCCATCACTACTAGCACCACTACTGCTAGCACTGCCATCACTAATAGCACCAATACTGCTGCTAGCACCGCCACCACTAACACCACTACTAGCACCTCCACCATCACTGCTAGCACCACCACTACTGCTACTAGCACCCCATCACTACTAGGAACAATACTGCTACTAGCACTACTACTAGCTCCCCCATCACTACTAGCACCACTACTGCTACTAGCACCCCCACCATCACTAGCACCACTACTGCTACTAGGACCCCCATCACTAGCACCACTACTACTAGCACCATCACTAGCACCACTACTAGCACCGCCATCACTAATAGCACCACTGCTGCTACTAGCACCACCACTACTGCTACTAGCACCAACACTACTGCTAGCACCGCCATCACTCCTAGTACCACCCCTACTGCTGCTAGCACCGCCACCATCACTAGTACCACCGCTTCATTTATTACTAGCACCACTACTTCCATTACTACTAGGAGCACCAGTTCAGTTATTATTAGCACCGCCACCCCCACTACTACCACCAACATTGCTAGCACCATCACTACTAGCACCACTACTGTTATCACCATCACTACTAGCACCACTACTGTTATCACCATCACTACTAGCACCACCGCTCCACTATTACCATCATTACTAGCACTATAACCCCACCACTACCATTACTAGCACCACAACCATCACTACTAGCACCACAACCATCACCACTTCTGGTACCAACACTACCACTGACCACTGTTACCACAAACTTTACCTCCACTACCACTATTTCCCTAACAACACCCTCACTAATACCACCCTCACTAATACCACCCTCACTAATACCACCACCCTCACTAATACCACCACCCTCACTAATACCACCACCCCTAATACCACCCTCACTAATACCACCACCCCTAATACCACCCTCACTAATACCACCGCCCCTAATACCACCCTCACTAATACCACCCTTACTAATATCACCATCCCTAATACCACCACCCCTAATACCACCCTCACTAATACCACCACCGCTAACACAACTCTTACCACCCTCACCACCACCATTAACATCACCACCTCCATCACCACTAACACCATTCTTTCTCACTCCACTCCCTAGAGCACTTCTTTCTCCCTATCATCTTCCCCATCCGTAGCAACCACCTCCCCTCCTGTAAGTCATTCCTCTCAACCCCTCTCTCTTCAACCCACGAATCCCTCACAACCCCCCCTCGGTGCCTTCCCCACCCTCCCCTCTCCCTCACCCACATACTGTGGGTGTGGTCCAAAAGGCTGCAAGCAAAATGGCCCAACTGGTCACCATTTAAATGTCCTGCAGGAGATTATAACCCAGTCGCCCGCCACGTCCTCATCATCATCCTTATGCATCCATTCCTGAAGAGTCAGACGGGAATGGGAATTGGGAATCCTGGAATCGGCAACTTTTGCCCAAGTGCACGAGGCATGCTCGTTACGCAGCAATGAATATAAGTGCCATGGGACTATGAGCCTTGTGCGGGGGGCGCAGAGAGTCGCATGTCAACACGCTCGGCTGACACTTCTGACTGTGAGTTGTGGCCAAGAATCTATGATAATGTGAACATTATACTAACATATCTGCCAGGACACGACCGTTGAGAGAGAGAGAGAGAGAGAGAGAGAGAGAGAGAGAGAGAGAGAGAGAGAGAGAGATTGAGAGAGACAGATAAACAGACAATGAATTAAAGCGAGTAAAAGAAATGAAAAATTAAAATAAATAACTAGACTTCTAATGCGGCTATGAGAAATAAACACAAGAGCAACATTAAGAATCTCAAAAAAAAAATCCTCAATAATTCAGTTAAGTCGACGAGTAAAAATAATATTAAGTGAAAAGAGTACTGTCCCTTTTATATATATAAAAAATACATGCAAAAAAAAAAATACTACAGTGAAACAATTCAGAAACACCTAACTACATTCTCTCTCTTTCTCTCTCTCAGGAGCTAATTCCTCTGAAGATGTGCATTTACAACACACGAAATAGCCTAGGTGTTCCATTCAGTTTTTCAACATTTTTGGGTATTTGCAGTCTGGTGTATTACAGTTGCTTCACACCATAAGAACACAACAGTGACCTGAGACGAGTCGTTTTAACGAGCCTCTCACACCATGAATATGAAAGAACAGAAAGGCGGCCGGATGCCTGGCTATCAGTCAGATAAATGAGTGTACATTAGTTGTGAGGGGGGGGGACGCGACCCCTGCCCTCCCATCATGAAGTGGCCACATTATGCAGCACGCCTGAGCTAGGGAAGGAAGGGGGGAGAGAGAGAGTGAGAGAGAGAGAGAGAGAGAGAGAGAGAGAGAGAGAGAGAGTGAGAGAGAGAGAAAGAGAGAGAATGTTTATTTACGAGGAATGTTGGGAAAATGCATGGGAGGGGTAAAAAGTAGAGAAAGTAGAGGGGAATAAAAGAGGAAATGGGTAGGTAGTGGAGAAGAGGAATGGAGAATGGGAAAATTTGAAGATAATTAGTGTGTTCCCACAGCAGGTTATAAAATTGGATAGGGAAATAGGGTGGTGGGAAAGAAAGATGGCAAATTAGAAGTAGGAAGAGAGCGAGAAAGAGGAGGGACGATTGAACCTGGAGAAGAATGGAATATGCATTTTAATAAGAGGAATGGGAAAGTGAGGGAAAAGATGGAACTCTGGAGGGAGAGAGGGAGGGACAAATCGAAAAGGAGGGAGGGTCGAACTGGAAAAAGGAAAGGGCAGAAATTGGGAAGAAGGGAGAGAGACAGCAGAAAGTATGAGGCATCAAATGAGTTTGGGATCGGAACCTTGAACCTAACAAGATGTGCAAAAGCATGCGTTATATACAGCTTTTTGTGTAGTGTGGATAGAGTGAGTGAGTGAGTGAATGAATGAATGAATGAATGAATGAATGAGGGAGGGATGAAGAGACGATGGGTCCCAAAGCTGTACATTCACAGGCAGTTCCTCAGATGAATAAAAGTAAGAAGAATGCACTTGGGAAAATCAGATAGCAGCAGACCTTGAGGGTGTATGCAAGAACTGTGTGCTGGGAACACTGCTACCCTGACTGGTACTACTGCAGATGCTATCTGGACAGATGTGGTCGGGATAGGATAGCAGAAGCCTCCACTCCCCCTCACCCATCACTAACCACATCTCAACTGGCAGAACTGGAACACATACATGGTACCACACAATGCCAGTGTGAATAAAAATTTAGGAAGGTTGTGTTATATAAAATACTACTACTACCACTATTACTACTACTACTACCACTATTATTACTACTACCACTATTACTACTACTACTACCAGTGACGACGTTCTTATGCTTAGTAAGTTTATTCAGGTATACACAAATGCAGTTACATAGATTATCATACATAACATATGTGTAGAGATTTATTTCCATTGGGAGAAACTCATAAAAATATGTATCACACGATGGAGTATATATAGAGGTAATTGTACTCGCAGTTATGGAAATAAATGGTATAAAATACCGACACTATAGAAAAATAAATACTCGCATACCTTTCACACAGGGAGATCTGTTTGTGACTAGATCAAGTCCACTGTGTGGGCGAAACGTTGCCAGTAAAAGATCACATTATACTGTTTCTTTGTTTATTTTCCACTAGCACTTACATTGCGTTTGATCGTTGAAATGAGTGTTACCCGAGTTTCAGGAATTGCAAGAGTTTAATTGTTAACAGAGTGAACCATTGCTTTATGAACCAGTCTGTTTTGTGCTTCACATTGTATTTCAAGGGAACTGTAATGGGGAAAGTGTTAAACAGTCGTGTATAATGCAACAATGAAACTGAAGTACTCTCTAGAGTGAAGGTAAGTAGTGTAGTGGTGCTAGTGAGCATTGGGTGGTAGCGCTCCATTATAATACGCCAGACTTGTTAACTGGAGCATGTCATTACAAATAGATATTGGAAGTTCACCAGTTTAATGTGGATTATATGGCGCGTATGTTGTGTTAATGGGGAGTATTAGTGGAGTGGGGGGGAATATTATATTAAGGTGTGGAGTGCATGTTTTGTAGAAATGATGGACATGAGTCATATCAGGCTAGTAAGAGAGATATTAATCTGCCAGATGTGCTTATTGTTAATATAAGATTGATCACTTATTCTGTCTTTCTTTTCACATTTGGATTTTTCAGTGGAGAACAGAGCGACTTCAAGACTTGTAATTCTCATCTTCCTTGTGGAGATGGAGAGAGCAGTGATGGTGCCATCACTTGTTTTTATTTTATGTTATGAATAGAAAAATGCGACGTGTGTGTGTGTGTGTGTACTCACCTAATTGTACTCACCTAATTTTGGTTGCAGGAATCAAGACTCAGCTCCTGGCTGAGCTTTGTCATACCTCGTCTTAAAGCTATGTGTGTTTCCTGCCTCCATACATCACTTGGTAGGCCATTCCACTTCCTGACGACTCTGTGACTGAAGAAGTACTTCCTAACATCCCTGTGACTCGTCTGAGTCTTCAGCTTCCAATTGTTACCCCTTGTTTCTGTGTTCCCTCTCTGGAACATCCTGTCTCTGTCAACCTTGTCTATTCCACGCATTATTTTGTATGTTGTTATCGTGTCTCCCCTGACCCTCCTGTCCTCCAGTGTCGTCACTCCGATTTCCCTCAACCTTACTTCATAGGACATTCCCCTGAGCTCCGGAACTAGCCTTGTTGCAAACCTTTGTACTTTAATTTCTTGACGTGCTTGACCAGGTGTGGGTTCCAAACTGGTGCTGCATACTCCAGTATGAGCCTAACGTACACAGTGTACAGTGTCTTGAACGATTCCTTACTAAGGTATCGGAACGCTACTCTCAGGTTTGCCAGGCGCCCATATGCTGCAGCCGTTATCTGGTTGATGTGTTCCTCCGGAGACGTGCTCGGTGCTATGATCACCCCAAGATCTTTCTCCTTGAGTGAGGTTTGCAGCCTTTGTCCACCTAGCCTATACTCTGTCTGCGGTCTTCTTTGCCCTTCCCCAATCTTCGTGACTTTGCATTTGGCAGGGTTGAAATCGAGAAGCCAGTTTCTGGACCACGTGTCCAGCCTATCCAGGTCTCTTTGTAGTCCTTCCTGATCCTTATCCGATTTAATCCTCATTAGCTTCACATCATCTGCGAACAGGGACACTTCAGAATCTATCCCTTCCACCATGTCATTCACATATATAAAAAATAGCACTGGTCCTAGGACTGACCCCTGTGGGACCCCGCTCGTCATAGGAGCCCACTGTGATACCTCATCACGTACCAGTGTTGCATCCCTATCACGTACCCGTTGTTGCATCCCTGTCAGGTATTCTCTGATCCATTGCAGTGCCCTTCCTGTTATACATGCCTGATCCTCCAGCTTCTGCACTAATCTCCTGTGAGGAACTGTGTCGAAGGCCTTCCTGCAGTCCATGAAAATGCGATCAACCCACCCCTCTCTCTAGTTTCTTTCTTCTCTTCTCTTGTCATAAAACTCCAGGTTTGTGACACAGGATTTGCCTTCCATGAATCCGTGCTGGTTGTTGTTTATAATCGTGTTTCGTTCCAGGTGCTCCACCACTCTCCTCCTGATAATCTTCTCCATGACTTTGCATACAATACACGTCAGAGACACTGGTCTGTAGTTTAGTGCCTCGTTTCTGTCTCCTTTCTTAAAAATAGAGACTACATTTGCCGTCTTTCATACCTCAGGTAGTTGCCCAGTTTCAAGGGATGTATTGAAGATTGTGGTTAGTGGCATGCACAACGTCTCTGCTCCTTCTCTAAGGACCCACGGGGAGATGTTGTCTGGACCCCTCGCCTTTGAGGTATGGAGGTCACCTAGCAGCTTCTGCACCTCCTCCTCCTCCATTGTTTGTATGTCATCCAGCACCTGTTGGTATGTTCCCTGTTGGTGTTCCCCTCTGTGCTGTTTTTGTCGGAGCCATTCCTGTCTCTTCTGTAAATGCTTCCATAAATCTCATGTTGAGCTCCTTGCATACCTCGTGATCGTTACTTGTGAGTTCCCCACCTTGTTCCTCAGCCTGATCACCTGGTCTTTGACTGTTGTCTTCCTCCTGATGTGGCTGTACACCAGTTTTGGGTCAGACTTAACTTTCGATGCTATGTTATTTTCATACTGTTGCTGGGCCTCCCTCCTTACCTGTGCATACTCATTCCTGGCTCTTCGACTAATCTCTTTATTTTCCTGTGTTCTTCACCTTCTGTACTTTTCCCATGCTCTATTGCACTTGGTTTTTGGCTCCTTACACCATCGGGTAAACCAGGGGCTCGTTCTGGTCATCCCATTATTTCTGTTGCCCATGGGAACAAACCTTTCCTCTGCCTTCTTACATTTTGTTGTTACGTATTCCATCATTTCATTTACCGACTTTCCTACCAGTTCTCTGTCCCACTGAACCTCTTGCAGGAAGTTCCTCAAACCTATGTAGTCCCCCCCCATTTATAATCTGGCTTTTCCCATTCGTCTCCTGTTACCCTCTCCGCTTGTAACTCTACTATGTATTCAGAGCACAGAACCATGTGGTCACTAGCTCCTAGGAGTCTCTCATATGTGTCTGAACTGCTCAGGGTGAATGCAAGGTTCAGTCTTGCTGGTTCATCCTCCCCTCTCTCTCTGGTAGTATCCTTAACATGTTGATGCATGAGGTTCTCCAGTACCACATCCATCGTCTTGGCTCTCCATGATTCGGGACCCCCGTGTGGTTTTAAGTTTTTCCCATTCGATCTCCCTGTGATTGAAATCGCCCATAACCAGTAACTTTGCTCTGCTCAAGTGAGCTCTTCTTGCCACCTCAGCCAGTGTGTCCACCGTTGCTCTGTTACTCTCTTCATATTCCTCTCTTGGCCTCCTGCAGTTCTGTGGTGGATTATACATCACTGCAATGACTACCTTGTGCTCCCCAAACTGAAGTGTACCTACTATGTTTTCTCTTTCTCTAGTCTCTTCCATGCCTCCCATTTCCTCAAATTTCCATCGGTGTTTTACGAGTAGTGCAACCCCTCCTCCCCCTCTGTTCCTTTTATCTTTCCTCAGGATCTGATATCCTGGTGGGAAGATTGCTTCTGTTATTGTCTCAGTGAGTTTCGTTTCTGTGACTGCTATGATGTCTGGGGACTTCTCATTGATTCTTTCATGCCACTCCTAGTATTTGTTCATTATTCTCTCTGCATTCGTATACCAAAACTTCAACTTCTGTTCCAAAACTGTGGTCCTGGGAGGATATTGGGGGTGGGAGAGCAAGAGCCCTGGTGGGGGCCTATGGGGGGTTGTGGTGGGGGTAGAGTTCTCATAGGGGGTTGCTGTAGGGTTGGGTTTGTGGTGTGGGGGTTGGGGACAGAGGGATCGGTGTGTGATTGTTGGCTTAGATTGTTCAGTTGTCTTGGGGTTGTCGTTCTTGGAGTCCTTCTGCGGGTGTTTCTGGGGGGTGTGTTTGCCCTTCCACCCATGTCTGGGTTATTCTGCTTCTCTTTGTCTCTTCCTCGCAATCCTCCTTTCGTTTTTGCACTCTCTCTTTCAGTATCCTCCTTTCCTCTTGCGTTCTGTGTCTCGGTCGAGGTATGCACTCTGGAATTCCAATTTGTCTCTCAGCTGTGCTTTCTCCTGCAGGATCATGGTTCGAGTTGATTCTGCCTTGAAAATTACTTTGAGAGACTGCTTCCTTCTTGCGAACCGCCCAATTCTCCGAAAATTTGCCACCTGGGTCATGTCGCCCTCGCCTATTGCCTTCATGATACCTTCAATCGCTTTTATCTCCTGTTTTCTTTCCTCGTAGGTTTCCCTGTCGGCTTCCTGGAGCCCATAGACAAAAACTGATCTCTCCCTTTCTTCTTCCCACTGTCTCCCCCATTGCGTCCTCTGAGGTGTTGTAGTTCTTTCCCTTGGAGTGTTCCTTCCTTCAATCCCTTCCCTAGCTGAGGCCCGGTTGCTCATTGGTCTGTCTTTCCTGCTCAGCTGTTCCTCGCCCCTGCTGGAGTCTGATAGAGTCCCTGCATATATCCTAGCTCCTTCACTGTGTGTGTGTGTTCTGTGAGGCGATACAGTTTCTGTAAGAGTTTAACAGCTGTAGTGCATACTAAAATGTTATAATAACTTCCTGTAAAGTTGTACTAGAATGGTATACAATACCGACAAGATGAAATTAAGACACATGTGCTACATCTGGTTATCTTTATTGTAGACGTTTCGCCATCCACTGGCTTTATCAATACAAATTCTAGGACAATTTGAAGACAGTAGAGCTATGTATTACTATAACTCACCCATCTCTTTGGGTAGGACCTACTTCCACTGGGGAATCCCGCCTACCAGTGACTATGCCCTCGTCTGCTACACGTCCCTTTCCACCTGACGTTAGTATATAAGCGCCAGGCTCCTTCCCTTTGTTCCAGAAACTCCACGACTACGGTGCTCTTCACACCAACTGCAAGGCTGAGGGACTGATTACCTCATCTTCTATACATAGTTCTACTGTCTTCAAATTGTCCTAGAATTTGTATTAAAGCCACTGGATGGCAAAACGTCTACAATAAAGATACCCAGATGTTGCACATGTCTTAATTTCTTCTGTCAAGTAAGTGTTTTAGAATTAATGTATAAGGGAGGGAGGGACAGAGGGAACCCTGGGTCAAAATACATTCATCTCCTACCATTAATTAGAAAACATGGTTAGACGATTATTAACCAAGGATAATCTAGGGGCGAGGGTTAATAAACCAGGATAACTCTTAGTAAGCCAGGATGACCCAGGTAAGCCGAGCACTCTGAGTTAGATTCAGTGGAGAGCTTTATTCCTTTTCCTCGAAATTGCGACACAACAGTGAGTTACCACTTGTGTCTATTTCCTGCTGGGTTCCCCGAATTAAGCCTGAATGCCTTCCACATCCCCCCCCCCAGGCGCTGTATAATCCTCCGGGTTTAGCGCTTCCCCCTTGATTATAATAATAATAAATATTTCCTGCTGGGTAAACAAGCCGAGTTAGGTGTCAGGAGAGTTGTTCCTGCATGTCGGTGAGGGAGAGAGAGTGCTCCAACACCCTGGATGTGAGGAAGTATAGAGGAGGGAAGGTAGGGCAGAGTAAAGGTTGGCAGACTGTGCCTAATATGGATGAAGGCAGGTACGGGGGGGGGGAGTTGAGGGGAATAGCTCAGTCCCCCTTGTCATAAACCTCAACTTGTGGTTTATGCTGGGAATACTGCGATGGGGAGAGACCCAAGGCTCTCTCCCCCTTTCCACTCCCTACCCCTCATCGCTCCTCTCCTTCTCCGCTCCTGTACTTCTTTCCTCTCCCTCCTGTCCTCCCTTCTTCCCCTCGTCTCTTCTAATCACAAGTCCTGGGATTAGTATGTAAGACGTCAAGGAGGGAAGGCAAGTGAGGGAGGCACAAACGTTTCACTGTTGTTGGTAGAGACAAGGGTGGGCCAGGATGCTCCCTTCTCACCCTCACTGCCTCTCCAAGAGAGAGGGCATGATAGAACATGCATTAATAACTCCCCCACTCTCCTTCACTCTCTTTCCAATGGCTTCATATAAACATTTCAGTAACATTAACATCTGAATGATTAACAAAACTGTTAACTTGAGCGTATTTAAGTGTGCAGCTGTGACATGTTACCAATGGTAATGTTAAAATCAGAATTTCTTATAATTAGACCTAAACTTCTTTATCCAAACTTATGAAAACTAATACATTAATGTATACATAAAATAAACTATCATGGTGAAATTACACATCTGTCGAGTTCTTGCTTCTGTTAGAAAATACTGTTATTTTTCTAAATCTCATTCTCCTCTCAGAATATTTATTTTGCAGCTTTTAATGTTAAATGCTTATGCGTGGAAAGAATGAAGAACTCAAAAGGAAAACTGTATACAAAACTCAAGAGGATCATCGAATAGAACGAAAAGGAACACATGAAAGACCTAGGAATAACTATGTCAGCTGACCTCTTTTTCAAAGAACACAAGACAAAGGTCATGACAGCCAGGAGGATGACGGGGTAGGTAAGGAGAACCTTCCAGACTAAGAAAATAGTGCTATGGGTGACACTTTTTAAATCTCTCATGTTCCTCCTTTTGGAATATTGCTCAGTGTGCACGACCCCGTTCAGGAGAAATATCAGAGCTGAAACAAAGACAGGGATTGTATACAGACCCCATAGAGCCAGTAAAGCATTTACACTACTGGGAACGCCTTAGTCTTAAATGTGTACTCACTGGAGCGGAGGATAGAGAGAGAGATTGATACCTAGAGTTTACGTGGAGAGAGTTCCGGGGATCAACGCCCCCGCGGCCCGGTCTGTGACCAGGCCTCATGGTGGATCAGGGCCTGATCAACCAGGCTGCTACTGCTGGCTGCACGCAATCCAACGTACAAGCCACAGCCCGGCTGGTCAGGTACCGACTTTAGGTGCATGAGGGCCTGGTCCCAAATCTGCACACTGCCATAACAGCATACTGGAGCGAGAGATATGGGAGGAAGTGCAAGATAAACCCAGTGAAAAGCAGGGGCGCAGTGAGCACAGTAAGGGAACACTGTATCAACATTCATGGCCCCAGAAGATATCAGAAACACTGCTGGACAAGTATCTTCAGGTCCCAGATCAATCAGGCTGTGATTGATATGTGGGGCTGCGGGCCACCATCAGCAACAGCCTGGTTGACCAGGCAAGCACCAGACGAGCCTGGCCCATGGCCGGGCTCCGGGAGTAAAAAAAAACACGGAACTTTTCAAACGTATATCGAAGATATTACCTATTCCATACAGTTGCAAAACTTGCCACATTGATGACCCACCAACCCTACCATATGCCTTTTCTGACTCCATAAATGCACCTAACAGTTTCTTACATTTATCTAAATATTACTCACTTGTATGCTTCATTGTAAACATCTCGCATTTGTTTTGTCTGGTAAGGTGAAGTCTAGGATCTTTCCTTAATTCATGGTATAACTTCTATCTTCGAAGAGGTCTGAGCTTTGATCAGACCTCTTCAACACATTTGTTAAGTTATACCATGAATTAAGGAAAGATCCTGAACTTCACCTTACGAAACAGACAAACCAAATACGATAGTAATTATGGACAAGGTAGATTATAGTGGAAAATGAACATGTTATTAGAAGACGGAGGAACTTACGTGCCTCTTAAACTTTTGTAGTTCGTCTGCAATCCTCATTTCTGTTTTCCCATTAACTCTTTCAACAATATTTTCCATACACCTTACCCGCTGCACTAGGCAGACTTACTCCATAAAATTTCCCCTTATACAGAGGAACTATGTATATTGTCATTCCTTAGGTAACCTCTTTTCGTTAATGCGTATATTATATTTGCTACTTATGTTTGATCATTTAATCCTTAATCCCTTCTTTCCCATCTGCTTTAGCCCCCTTTTCATCCTGCTTACTTCCTCCACTCTCACCTAACAGTTTGTACTACTCTCTGCTTCGTATCTGAATATATGCAAGCAGTGTTAGTGTTTGACATCTTAAGAATATTCTGTACATGCCAATACCTCCATCTCCCCATCCAGTATCTCCCCTCTAACATTGCTAACTACCAAACCCATTTACTTGGCAGGCTCTCCCATTTCATTAGTCTCTCTTCACGACTGTTCCATATTCTCAGCAAAGTTTTCTCATGTACACTCCCCAGCACTTCCGAGTCTAGGACTATCACAGGATTACTCCAGTACTTGGGGTACTGGAGCCGTCACTGACGCTCATGACAACACCTGGCACTATCACAGATGCTCACTCAAGGTTCCAGTACCGAGAGTGCTCTTTGAAGTCTTCCAGACAGCATAAACTGGAAGGGACTAGCGGGGGAGCCATCACACGGTTTCCAGTCCATAAACCATTAATGCGCTGGAACAGGAATGACCTCTGGCCGCCCCTGGAACCACCAAGAGGGGAGTGGGGCGATGGTAGAATAGGAGAGTGGAGGATAGTCTTCACATGAGGGGAGCATGTAGAGAGGGAGGGGGGTGTGATTTGATAGTGAGGGATCTGTGAGGGGAGAGGATTAGAAGAGAGGCGAGGAGACTAAAGGAGGGGGAGAGTGAAGTATTCACAAGAGGGGAACATGTAATGAGGGAGGGGACGTGTTTTCATAGGGAGGGATCTGTGGAGGGAAGGAGAGAAGAGGATGTGATTAGAATGGAAGGGGAAGGGATAGGGACAGGAGAGGATTTACTCGACGTGAACTGGTTTAGAAAGGGGTTTATGAGAGGGAAGGTGAGGCGAAGATAAAACAAGAACAGAAGAGCACTGCAGTACTGCATGCTAGCCCGTACTAGCCCATGCTAGTCCATACTAGCCCATGCTAGCCCATACTAGCCCATACTAGCCCATGCTAGCCCATGCTAGCCCATACTAATACTAGTCCACATTAGCTCATGTTAGCCCATGCTAGCCCATACTAGCCCATGTAGTCCATACTAGCCCATACTAGTCCATACTAGGCAAGTCTTACTATCGTTCCCACTCGTGTATCTGTCTTAAACTATTTTCTTAAAGCTGCCCGAAATGTATTTGCTTACATTTCGCTACGTAGCACTACGCTCCACATGTTTACAATGCTACTGCTCAATCATTGCCCCCCTATCCCGTCATTTTGTGCACTTCAAAAGAGTTCTGTGCTCTTAATATATGCTGGTAAGAAATGATCCTGTATAATTTCGCGAGCCTTATATAGTTGGATGATTCTTATTGTAGCCAGCTGGCCCAGTGGCTTACGCGCTGGCCTGGAGCTTTATGATTCACTTGCTGCGAATTCAATCCCCACCCGTCCCGTGGTTTATGTATGCATTTTGTGCCACTCAAGAGAGGAACCTTGATGCAGGTATGGGGGGACTTCTAATTAATGGAAGTGGACCTATGTGCCCCTTCCTCCAGTCAAACCTGATTGCTTGCCATTCCTAAGGTGCCATACAACCCGTACTGGTTTAGCGGATTCTGATTATAATAATAATTTGCATCCACTCAGTTATACGGAGAATATAGTTGTATTAAAACCGTAGAACTTAGTCAAGTAATCTGTTAATTATGCAAACGATTGAGTGCCTACAGCATGGTAAAGAATACCGACAAGATAACGAATTAATGTGTGAAACATCTGGGTATCTTTATTTGTAGACGTTTCGCCATCCAGTGGCTTTATCAGTACAATTTGAAGGACTTAATGGACAGACTGTAGAACTGTATGCAAAAACCGAGGTATTCAGTCCCTCAGCCTTGATGTTGGTGAAGAGCACCGTAGTTTTGAACACTGAAGATGTGTGTTCACCCATCCGTTTACTGAGCGGATATAATGGTGCTTAACCTGAGTCACCTAGTGACGCACTGGTTGTAACGCTTCTCGAGTCAGTGACATACTGTGTCACGCTGGTTGTAACGCTTCCGGAGTCAGTGACTTACTGCGTCACACTGTAACGCTCCCAGTCTCAATGACCGCGCCACGCTGGTTGTAACGCTGTCAGAGCCAGTGACGCACACTGCGTCACTGTAACGTTCCTAGAGTCAGTGGCGCACACTGCGTCACTGTAACGTTCCTAGAGTCAGTGACGCACACTGCGTCACTGTAACGTTCCTAGAGTCAGTGACGCACACTGCGTCACTGTAACGTTCTAGTCAGTGACGCACACTGCGTCACTGTAACGTTCCTAGAGTCAGTGACGCACAGTGTGTCACTGTAACGTTCCTAGTCAGTGACGCACACTGCGTCACTAACGTTCCCAGTTTTCTGCTTTTGTTCAATTGCTTCTATTAATTATTTTTATCATGGGAAAGCGTTAAACCCTGAAGGGCCATATAGTAACTGGGGACTGGGAGGTCTACCTACCTGGAGGTTATTCCGGGGATCAACGCCCCTGAGGCCCGGTCCACGACCAGGCCTCCCGGTGGATCAGGGCCTGATCAACCAGGTTGTTAATGCTGGCCGCACGTAGTCCAACGTACGAACCACAGCCCGGCTGATCCGGCTCAGCAAATTCAAAGGGAAGCTCCATTTCCTTGGATCAAGATACCTCCATCGACAACTAGACACTTCCCCTCCCCCTCCTCTTTGGAGAGCGCTGCACCCTTAGGGGTCATAGAGCTCCTGGGACATCTAAGGTAATCAGGTAAGATCCGAGGAAGAGGGGGAGAAATAAAACCAATTCCTTGGATCAAGAGCCTCACCAAGCAGCGCCTGTGACTCTGCATTGTTCTCATGAAGAATTACATGGGAGGGTTTGAGAAGGACCTGCCATGTATGGGCCAGTAGGCCTCCTGCAGTGTTCCTCCTCAAGTACAGAGCCTCCACCCTGACGGAGGGATGTGGATACGTTGTAGTTGTTTTTTTAACTGTAGTGTAGGAGCGTCTCTGACAAGACAGTGATGGAGTGAATGATGATGGAAGTGTTTCTTCTTAATCAGGTCACACTACCTCGGTGGGGAGCGACCGATGTGTTAAAATAATAATATGTAGCATTTATCACCTCTGCAGTAATGTAATACCGGTGTTTATATACAAACGTATGACATATATACACAGAATTCTTCAGTTTATATTCTTACAGTTTAAATATTTAGTCCCTGGGCTGCGTGTTGATGAATTACACATGTGCAACATTTGGGGATTTTTATTGTGGAAATGTTTCATCAGTGGCTTCATCAGTCCGATACAGAGAAGAATGGTGAAGATCAGGAGTTTGAAGTAATCAGTCCTTCAGTCTCGAGTCAATTTGAATCAACTCCAGACTGAGGGACTGATTACCACAACCTCCTCCTGATCTTCAGCCATTCTTCTCTGTTTTGGACTGATGAAGTCACTGTGTTGCACATGTATCTAATTTATCAACTTGTCTGGTCTGTGAACCAGTTTTTTTTTTTTTACGTTCCTGGTCAGCGCAGCAGAACCCACTAACATAAACACGCTCGTTACATTAACACCAACAGTAACACTAAAGTAACACAACAACAACCATAACATAAACACAGCAAGTAGCCCCTAAACTGGCCAACATAGGGTAAAATATTAAAATAGCCTAGCTACCCCCCTCCCTCCTTCTCTTCCTCTCCCTTCCAGCATGTTTCTCTCCCCAGGCCGGCGGTCGCTAGTAATAAACACCCCAAACCCCTTCTTCTGTTTCCCTCAGCACACCATTGTTCGCTGACAAATGAGCATCAACTGCCCAGAAAAATAGGGGATCGGAAAGTACACAAAATGCGATTATAGACCCCCATGTGTAACCTCGATAAAAAGGGTTCGGAGCCTCCTCTTTACACATGGGATCGCGTGTTATTACAAAATAATGGAGGGTAAAGAGTTAAGAGGCGGGGAAGCGGTATCAAGGGGTGGTCAGTAGGGGAGGCGAGAGTTGCTAGTCAGGGGAAATATGTCTTAATTTTGAGTGCATTTCGGATATTTTAAATCATCGACGAACCAAGATTATTGGTACTGTTAAATATCTCCCGTATTACGTAGCACATTCTGGCGATAGCGGAAATTATTCTGTACGTTTTAAAATAATTGCAACAGAAGAGTTTTCGTCAACCCTCTGCGATATGAAATACGATCCAGTGACCAGCTCATCACATAGATATTTCTCAAAGAATTACCTCTCGTTCTGATACATAAAAAATCGCTTAAGAGGACCATATCGGGTTCCAGCAGGCGGCGCTTCCTTCTAAATCTCTGACGGGAGTTGATACTTCACCGTAGCCGTGATGGTAGCTGACATTGATATGGTAATTTTGATGGTAGGAGGCAATGATAGAGATTATCTTCAGTTTATAACTGCGTAATTATTATGTCAGAGTTGATGCTAGAGTTTCTCCTTTACATTAGTACTGATGTATTCCATCTCTTTACGATCCTAGTGAGTTTAGAGCTTTTTATTTGATTGTAATAATCCGTCTGTTTGCTAGTTCGTAGTGTTTGCTAGTTCATAGTGTTTGCTAGTTCGTAGTGTTTGCTAGTTCGTAGTGTTTGCTAGTTCGTAGTGTTTGCTAGATCATAGTGTTTGCTAGTTCGTAGTGTTTGCTAGTTCGTAGTGTTTGCTAGTTCCTAGTGTTTGCTAGTTCGTAGTGTTTGCTAGTTCGTAGTGTTTGCTAGTTCGTAGTGTTTGCTAGATCATAGTGTTTGCTAGTCCGTAGTGTTTGCTAGTTCGTAGTGTTTGCTAGTTCGTAGTGTTTGCTAGATCATAGTGTTTGCTAGTCCGTAGTGTTTGCTAGTTCGTAGTGTTTGCTAGATCATAGTGTTTGCTAGTCCGTAGTGTTTGCTAGTTCGTAGTGTTTGCTAGTTCATAGTGTTTGCTAGTCCGTAGTGTTTGCTAGTTCGTAGTGTTTGCTAGTCCGTAGTGTTTGCTAGTTCGTAGTGTTTGCTAGTTCGTAGTGTTTGCTAGTTCGTAGTGTTTGCTAGATCATAGTGTTTGCTAGTTCGTAGTGTTTGCTAGTTCCTAGTGTTTGCTAGTTCCTAGTGTTTGCTAGTTCCTAGTGTTTGCTAGTTCCTAGTGTTTGCTAGTTCGTAGTGTTTGCTAGTTCGTAGTGTTTGCTAGTTCGTAGTGTTTGCTAGTTCCTAGTGTTTGCTAGTTCCTAGTGTTTGCTAGTTCCTAGTGTTTGCTAGTTCCTAGTGTTTGCTAGTTCCTAGTGTTGCTAGCTGGGGTTTAAGGAGGGCGACTTTTATGATAGAACATGTATTATAATGGACATTATTATTAAGAGGTGTTCAAGCTAACTTTACTGTTACAGCTGTGTGATAGCTGCTTTGAGCTTTAGTTTTAGTATTTAGTTCCTTAAGTTCTTTGGTAGTTGTTGCTTAGCTATTTTGCTTCAGTGGTAGTTATTTAGTTAGATTCAGTGGTAGTTGCTTAGTTATTTAGCTTCTGTGTAGTTATTTAGTTAAGATTCAATGGCAGTAACTTAGTTGTTTAGTTCGTGTGGTGGAAGTTTCTGAACTTCTGTGGTAGTGCCTTAGTTCTTTAGCTTCTGTGGTCGCTCTTTAGTTTAACTTCTGTGGTAGTTTCTTAGCTTCTTTGGTAGTTCCTGAGCCTGTGTTGTAGTTCCTTAGTTAGCTTCTGTGGTAGTTCCTTAGCTTCTGAGGTAATTCTTTAGCTTCTGAGGTAATTCCTTAGCTTCTGTGGCAGTTTTTTTTAGCTTCTTTGGTAGTTCTTTAGCTTCTGTGTTAGTTACATAGTTTCAGTGGTAGTTCTTTAGCTTGTGTCATAGCTACTTAGCTTCTAGACCTATGACCACCACGAAGTGACTTTTATCTCAAGTACAGCTAGACGCTGGATCAGCCAGGATCTTCTAACTTACAGGTTACACACACACACTCATTTAGTGTATTTCTCTAATGCAAAAATAAAACACTCTTCTGTTAATGTTTAACGTCTAATCCTGTTCAGTTCACACAGTTATTGGTGAACGAGAAGTAATGAAGTTTGATGCGAGGAGGAAGGTTGATCCAGGTCCTCAGACGAAGCAAGGCTCTTTAGTATTGATAGTTGAACTGAGGTATCTTGTAGGGAGATGGTAGTGGTTAGTGTCTCCAATGTGGGTAGTGGTCAGTGTCTCCAGTGTGGGTAGTGGTCAGTGTCTCCAATGTGGGTAGTGGTCAGTGTCTCCAGTGTGGGTAGTGGTCAGTGTCTCCAATGTGGGTAGTGGTCAGTGTCTCCAGTGTGGGTAGTGGTCAGTGTCTCCAGTGTGGGTAGTGGTCAGTGTCTCCAATGTGGGTAGTGGTCAGTGTCTCCAGTGTGGGTAGTGTCTCCAATGTGGGTAGTGGTCAGTGTCTCCAGTGTGGGTAGTGGTCAGTGTCTCCAGTGTGGGTAGTGGTCAGTGTCTCCAGTGTGGGTAGTGTCTCCAATGTGGGTATTGGTCACTGTCTCCAGTGTGGGTAGTGTCTCCAATGTGGGTAGTGGTCAGTGTCTCCAGTGTGGGTAGTGGTCAGTGTCTCCAGTGTGGGTAGTGGTCAGTGTCTCCAGTGTACGTAGTGTCTCCAATGTGGGTATGGTCAGTGTCTCCAGTGTGGGTAGTGGTCAGTGTCTCCAGTGTACGTAGTGTCTCCAATGTGGGTATGGTCAGTGTCTCCAGTGCGGGTAGTGGTCAGTGTGGGTAGTGGTCAGAGTCTCCAGTGTGGGTAGTGGTCAGTGTCTCCAATGTGGGTAGTGGTCAGTGTCTCCAGTGTGGGTAGTGGTCAGTGTCTCCAGTGTGGGTAGTGGTCAGTGTCTCCAGTGTGGGTAGTGTCTCCAATGTGGGTAGTGGTCAGTGTCTCCAGTGTGGGTAGTCGTCAGTGTCTCCAGTGTGGGTAGTGGTCAGTGTCTCCAGTGTGGGTAGTGGTCAGTGTCTCCAGTGTGGGTAGTGGTCAGTGTCTCCAGTGTGGGTAGTGTCTCCAATGTGGGTAGTGGTCAGTGTCTCCAGTGTGGGTAGTGTCTCCAATGTGGGTAGTGGTCAGTGTCTCCATTGTGGGTAGTGGTCAGTGTCTCCAGTGTGGGTAGTGGTCAGTGTCTCCAGTGTGGGTAGTGGTCAGTGTCTCCAGTGTGGATAGGGTCTCCAATGTGAGTAGTGGTTAGTGTCTCCAGTGTGGGTAGTGGTGAGTGTCTCCAGTGTACGTAGTGTCTTCAATGTGGGTATGGTCAGTGTCTCCAGTGTGGGTAGTGGTCAGTGTCTTCAGTGTGGGTAGTGGTCAGTGTCTCCAGTGTGGGTAGTGGTTAGTGTCTCCAGTGTAGGTAGTGGTTAGTGTCTCCAGTGTGGGTAGTGGTCAGTGTCTCCAGTGTGGGTAGTGGTCAGTGTCTCCAGTGTGGGTAGTGGTCAGTGTCTCCAGTGTGGGTAGTGGTCAGTGTCTCCAGTGTGGGTAGTGGTCAGTGTCTCCAGTGTGGGTAGTGGTCAGTGTCTCCAGTGTGGGTAGTGGTCAGTCTCTCCAGTGTGGGTAGTGGTCAGTGTCTCCAGTGTGGATATGGTCAGTGTCTCCAGTGTGGGTAGTTGTCATTGTTTCCAGTGTGGGTGGTGGTCAGTGTCTCCAGTGTGGGTGATGGTCAGTGTCACCAGTGTGGGTGGCGGTGAGTGTCACCAGTGTGGGTGGTGGTCAGTGTCTCCAGTGTAGGTGGTGGTCAGTGTCTCCAGTGTGGGTGATGATCAGTGTCTCTAGTGTGAGTAGTGGTCAGTGTCACAAGTGTGGCTAGTGGTCAGTATCACCAGTGTGGGTAGTGATCAGTGTCACCATTGTGGGTGATGGTCAGTGTCTCCAGTGTGGGTGTTGGTCAGTGTCACCAGTGTGGGTGGTGGTCAGTGTCACCAGCGTGGGTGGTGGTCAGTGTCATCAGTTTGGGTGGTGGTTAGTGTCACCAGTGTGGGTGGTGGTCAGTGTCACCAGTGTGGGTGGTGGTCAGTGTCACTAGTTTGGGTGATGGTCAGTGTCTCCAGTGTGGGTCGTGGTCAGTGTCACCAGCGTGGGTGGTGGTCAGTGTCACCAGTTTGGGTGGTGGTCAGTGTCACTAGTTTGGGTGATGGTCAGTGTCACCAGTGTGGGTGGTGGTCAGTGTCTCCAGTGTAGGTAGTGGTCATTGTCTCCAGTGTGGTCAGTGTCTCCAATGTGGGTAGTGGTCAGTGTCTCCAGTGTGGGTAGTGTCTCCAATGTGGGTAGTGGTCAGTGTCTCCAGTGTGGTTAGTGTCTCCAATGTGGGTAGTGGTCAGTGTCTCCAGTGTGGGTAGTGGTCAGTGTCTCCAGTGTGGGTAGTGTCTCCAATGTGGGTATTGGTCAGTGTCTCCAGTGTGGGTAGTGTCTCCAATGTGGGTAGTGGTCAGTGTCTCCAGTGTGGGTAGTGGTCAGTGTCTCCAGTGTGGGTAGTGGTCAGTGTCTCCAGTGTGGATAGGGTCTCCAATGTGGGTAGTGGTCAGTGTCTCCAGTGTGGGTAGTGGTCAGTGTCTCCAGTGTACGTAGTGTCTCCAATGTGGGTATGGTCAGTGTCTCCAGTGTGGGTAGTGGTCAGTGTGGGTAGTGGTCAGAGTCTCCAGTGTGGGTAGTGGTCAGTGTCTCCAGTGTGGGTAGTGGTTAGTTTCTCCAGTGTAGGTAGTGGTTAGTGTCTCCAGTGTGGGTAGTGGTCAGTGTCTCCAATTTACGTAGTGTCTCCAATGTGGGTATGGTCAGTGTCTCCAGTGTGGGTAGTGGTCAGTGTGGGTAGTGGTCAGTGTCTACAGTGTGGGTAGTGGTCAGTGTCTCCAGTGTGGGTAGTGGTTAGTGTCTCCAGTGTAGGTAGTGGTTAGTGTCTCCAGTGTGGGTAGTGTTCAGTGTCTCCAGTTTGGGTAGTGGTCAGTGTCTCCAGTGTGGGTAGTGGTCAGTGTCTCTAGTGTGGGTAGTGGTCAGTGTCTCCAGTGTGGATATGGTCAGTGTCTCCAGTGTGGGTAGTTGTCATTGTTTCCAGTGTGGGTGGTGGTCAGTGTCTCCAGTGTGGGTGGTGGTCAGTGTCACCAGTGTGGGTGGCGGTGAGTGTCACCAGTGTGGGTGGTGGTCAGTGTCTCCAGTGTAGGTGGTGGTCAGTGTCTCCAGTGTGGGTGGTGATCAGTGTCTCTAGTGTGAGTAGTGGTCAGTGTCACCAGTGAGGGTGATGGTCAGTGTCTCCAGTGTGGGTGGTGGTCAGTGTCACCAGTGTGGGTGGTGGTCAGTGTCTCCAGTGTGGGTGGTGGTCAGTGTCTCCAGTGTGGGTGGTGGTCAGTGTCTCCAGTGTGGGTGGTGGTCAGTGTCACCAGTGCGAGTGGTGGTCAGTGTCACCAGTGTGGGTGATGGTCAGTGTCTCCAGTGTGGGTGGTGGTCAGTGTCTCTAGTGTGGGTGGTGGTCAGTGTCTCCAGTGTGGGTGGTGGTTAGTGTCACCAGTGTGGGTGATGGTCAGTGTCTCCAGTGTGGGTGGTGGTCAGTGTCTCCAGTGTGGGTGGTGGTTAGTGTCACCAGTGTGGGTGGTGGTCAGTGTCTTCAGTGTGGGTGATGGTCAGTGTCTCAAGTGTGGGTGATGGTCAGTGTCTCCAGTGTGGGAGGTGGTCAGTGTCACCAGTGTGGGTGGTGGTCAGTGTCTCCAGTGTGGGTGGTGGTCATTGTCACCAGTGTGGGTGGAGGTCAGTGTCACCAGTGTGGGTGGAGGTCAGTGTCACCAGTGTGGGTGATGGTCAGTGTCACCAGTGTGGGTGATGTACAGTGTCACCAGTGTGGGTGGTTGTCAGTGTCTCCAGTGTGGGTGGTGGTCAGTGTCACCAGTGTGGGTAGTTGTCAGTGTCACCAGTGTGGGTGGTGGTCAGTGTCTCCAGTGTGGGTGGTGGTCAGTGTCTCCAGTGTGGATAGTGGTCATTGTCTCCAGTGTGGGTAGTTGTCAGTGTTTACAGTGCGGGGAGTGGTCAGTGTCACCAGTGTGGGTGGTGGTCAGTGTCACCAGTGTGGGTGATGGTCAGTGTCTCCAGTGTGGGTGGTGGTCAGTGTCACCAGTGTGGGTGGTGGTCAGTGTCACCAGTGTGGGTGGTGGTCAGTGTCACCAGTGTGGGTGGTGGTCAGTGTCACCAGTGTGGGTGGTGGTCAGTGTCACCAGTGTGGGTGGTGGTCAGTGTCACCAGTGTGGGTTATGGTCAGTGTCACCAGTGTGGGTTGTGGTCAGTGTCTCCAGTGTGGGTGATGGTCAGTGTCTCCAGTGTGGGTGGTGGTCAGTGTCACCAGTGGGGTGGTGGTCAGTGTCTCCAGTGTGGGTGATGGTCAGTGTCTCCAGTGTGGGTGATGGTCAGTTTCTCCAGTGTGGGTGGTGGTCAGTGTATCCAGTGTGGGTGGTGGTCAGTGTCACCAGTGCAAGTAGTGGTCAGTGTCACCAGTGTGGGTGGTGGTCAGTGTCACCAGTGTGGGTGGTGGTCAGTGTCACCAGTGTGGGTGATGGTCAGTGTCACCAGTGTGGGTGATGGTCAGTGTCACCAGTGTGGGTGGGGGTTAGTGTCTCCAGTGTGGGTGGTGGTCAGTGTCTCCAGTGTGGGTGGTGGTCAGTGTCAGCAGTGTGGGTGATAGTCATTGTCTCCTGTGTGGGTGATGGTCAGTGTCACCAGTGTGGGTGATGGTCAGTGTCACCAGTGTGGGTGATGGTCAGTGTCTCCAGTGTGGGTGATGGTCAGTGTCTCCAGTGTGGGTGGTGGTTAGTGTCACCAGTGTGGGTGATGGTCAATGTCACCTGTGTGGGTGATGGTCAGTGTCACCAGTGTGGGTGATGGTCAGTGTCTCCAGTGTGGGTGATGGTCAGTGTCTCCAGTGTGGGTGGTGGTTAGTGTCACCAGTGTGGGTGATGGTCAATGTCACCTGTGTGGGTGATGGTCAGTGTCTCCAGTGTGGGTGGTGGTCAGTGTCACTAGTGTGGGTGGTGGTCAGTGTCTCCAGTGTGGGTGGTGGTCAGTGTCTCCAGTTAGGGTGGTGGTCAGTGTTCTAGTGTGGGTGGTGGTCAGTGTCTCCAGTGTGGGTGGTGGTCAGTGTCTCCAGTGTGGGTGGTGGTCAGTGTCTCCAGTGTGGGTGGTGGTCAGTGTCTCCAGTGTAGGTGGTGGTCAGTGTCTCCAGTGTGGGTGTAGGTCAGTGTCTCCAGTGTGGGTGGTGGTCAGTGTCTCCAGTGTGGGTGGTGGTCAGTCTCACCAGTGTGGGTGATGGTCAGTGTCACCAGTGTGGGTGGTGGTCAGTGTCACCAGTGTGGGTGGTGGTCAGTGTCACCAGTTTGGGTGGTGGTCAGTGTCACAAGTTTGGGTGATGGTCAGTGTCACCATTGTGGGTGGTGGTCCGTGTCACCAGCGTGGGTGGTGGTCAGTGTCACTAGTTTGGGTGATGGTCAGTGTCACCAGTGTGGGTGGTGGTCAGTGTCTCCAGTGTGAGTAGTGGTCAGTGTCTCCAGTGTGGGTAGTGGTCATTGTCTCCAGTGTGGGTAGTGTCTCCAATGTGGGTAGTGGTCAGTGTCTCCAGTGTGGTCAGTGTCTCCAATGTGGGTAGTGGTCAGTGTCTGCAGTGTGGGTAGTGGTCAGTGTCTCCAGTGTGGGTAGTGGTCAGTGTCTCCACTGTGGATAGGGTCTCCAATGTGGGTAGTGGTCAGTGTCTCCAGTGTGGGTAGTGGTCAGTGTCTCCAGTGTACGTAATGTCTCCAATGTGGGTATGGTCAGTGTCTCCAGTGTGGGTAGTGGTCAGTGTCTCCAGTGTGGGTAGTGGTCAGTGTCTCCAGTGTGGGTAGTGGTTAGTGTCTCCAGTGTAGGTAGTGGTTAGTGTCTCCAGTGTGGGTAGTGGTCAGTGTCTCCAGTGTACACAAGTCTCCAATGTGGGTATGGTCAGTGTCTTCAGTGTGGGTAGTGGTCAGTGTCTCCAGTGTGGGTAGTGGTTAGTGTCTCCAGTGTAGGTAGTGGTTAGTGTCTCCAGTGTGGGTAGTGGTCAGTGGTCAGTGGTCAGTGTCACCAGTGTGGGTGATGGTCAGTGTCTCCAGTGTGGGTGGTGGTCAGTGTCTCTAGTGTGGGTGGTGGTCAGTGTCTCCAGTGTGGGTGGTGGTTAGTGTCACCAGTGTGGGTGATGGTCAGTGTCTCCAGTGTGGGTGGTGGTTAGTGTCACCAGTGTGGGAGGTTGTCAGTTTCACCAGTGTGGGTGGTGGTCAGTGTCTCCAGTGTGGGTGGTGGTCAGTGTCACCAGTGTGGGTGGAGGTCAGTGTCACCAATGTGGGTGGAGGTCAGTGTCACCAGTGTGGGTTGTGGTCAGTGTCACCAGTGTGGGTTATGGTCAGTGTCACCAGTGTGGGTTGTGGTCAGTGTCTCCAGTGTGGGTGATGGTCAGTGTCTCCAGTGTGGGTGGTGGTCAGTGTCACCAGTGGGGTGGTGGTCAGTGTCATCAGTGTGGGTGATGGTCAGTGTCTCCAGTGTGGGTGGTGGTCAGTGTCCCCAGTGCAGGTAGTGGTCAGTGTCACCAGTGTGGGTGGTCAGTGTCACCAGTGTGGGTGGTGGTCAGTGTCACCAGTGTGGGTGATGGTCAGTGTCACCAGTGTGGGTGGTGGTTAGTGTCTCCAGTGTGGGTGGTGGTCAGTGTCAGCAGTGTGGGTGATGGTCATTGTCTCCTGTGTGGGTGATGGTCAGTGTCAGCAGTGTGGGTGATGGTCATTGTCTCCTGTGATGGTCAGTGTCACCTGTGTGGGTGATGGTCAGTGTCACCAGTGTGGGTGATGGTCAGTGTCTCCAGTGTGGGTGATGGTCAGTGTCTCCAGTGTGGGTGGTGGTCAGTGTCTCCAGTGTGGGTGGTGGTCAGTGTCTCCAGTGTGGGTGGTGGTCAGTGTCTCCAGTGTGGGTGGTGGTCAGTGTCTCCAGTGTGGGTGGTGGTCAGTGTCTCCAGTGTGGGTGGTGGTCAGTGTCTCCAGTGTGGGTGGTGGTCAGTGTCTCCAGTGTGGGTGGTGGTCAGTGTCTCCAGTGTGGGTGGTGGTCTGTGTCTCTAGTGTGGGTGGTGGTCAGTGTCTCCAGTGTGGGTGGTGGTCAGTGTCACCAGTGTGGGTGGTGGTCAGTGTCACCAGTGTGGGTGATGGTCAGTGTCTTCAGTGTGGGTGATTGTCAGTGTCTTCAGTGTGGGTGATGGTCAGTGTCACCAGTGTGGGTGGTGGTCAGTGTCACCAGTGTGGGTGGTGGTCAGTGTCTCCAGTGTGGGTGGTGGTCAGTGTCTCCAGTGTGGGTGATGGTCAGTGTCTCCAGTGTGGGTGATGGTCAGTGTCTCCAGTGTGGGTGATGGTCAGTGTCTCCAGTGTGGGTGATGGTCAGTGTCTCCAGTGTGGGTGGTGGTCAGTGTCACCAGTGTTGATGGTGGTCAGTGTCTCCAGTGTGGGTGGTGGTCAGTGTCTCCAGTGTGGGTGGTGGTCAGTGTCTCCAGTGTGGGTGGTGGTCAGTGTCTCCAGTGTGGGTGGTGGTCAGTGTCTCCAGTGTGGGTGGTGGTCAGTGTCACCAGTGTGGGTGGTGGTCAGTGTCACCAGTGTGGGTGCTGGTCAGTGTCACCAGTGTGGGTGGTGGTCAGTGTCACCAGTGTGGGTGGTGGTCAGTGTCACCAGTGTGGGTGATGGTCATTGTCTCCTGTGTGGGTGATGGTCAGTGTCACCAGTGTGGGTGATGGTCAGTGTCTCCAGTGTGGGTGGTGGTCAGTGTCACCAGTGCAGGTAGTGGTCAGTGTCACCAGTGTGGGTGGTGGTCAGTGTCACCAGTGTGGGTTGTGGTCAGTGTCACCAGTGTGGGTGATGGTCAGTGTCACCAGTGTGGGTGATGGTCAGTGTCACCAGTGTGGGTGGTGGTCAGTGTCTCCAGTGTGGGTGGTGGTCAGTGTCTCCAGTGTGGGTGGTGGTCAGTGTCTCCAGTGTGGGTGGTGGTCAGTGTCACCAGTGTGGGTGGTGGTCAGTGTCACCAGTGTGGGTGATGGTCAGTGTCACCAGTGTGGGTGGTGGTCAGTGTCACCAGTGTGGGTGGTGGTCAGTGTCACCAGTGTGGGTGGTGGTCAGTGTCACCAGCGTGGGTGGTG
Source organism: Cherax quadricarinatus (assembly GCF_038502225.1). NCBI lineage: Eukaryota > Metazoa > Arthropoda > Malacostraca > Decapoda > Parastacidae > Cherax > Cherax quadricarinatus. Next base: position 58,237,066 of record NC_091292.1, read on the forward strand.
GTCAGTGTCACCAGTGTCACCAGTGTGGGTGGTGGTCAGTGTCACCAGTGCGAGTGGTGGTCAGTGTCACCAGTGTGGGTGATGGTCAGTGTCTCCAGTGTGGGTGGTGGTCAGTGTCTCCAGTGTGGGTGGTGGTTAGTGTCACCAGTGTGGGTGATGGTCAGTGTCTCCAGTGTGGGTGATGGTCAGTGTCTCCAGTGTGGGTGGTGGTCAGTGTCTCCAGTGTGGGTGGTGGTCAGTGTCTCCAGTGTGGGTGGTGGTCAGTGTCACCAGTGTGGGTGGCAGTGAGTGTCACCAGTGTGGGTGATAGTCAGTGTCTCCAGTGTGGGTGGTGATCAGTGTCTCTAGTGTGAGTAGTGGTCAGTGTCACCAGTGAGGGTGATAGTCAGTGTCTCCAGTGTGGGTGGTGGTTAGTGTCACCAGTGTGGGTGATGGTCAATGTCACCTGTGTGGGTGATGGTCAGTGTCTCCAGTGTGGGTAGTGGTCAGTGTCACTAGTGTGGGTGGTGGTCAGTGTCACTAGTGTGGGTGGTGGTTAGTGTCTCCAGTGTGGGTGGTGGTCAGTGTCTCCAGTGTGGGTGGTGGTCAGTGTCTCCAGTGTGGGTGGTGGTCAGTGTCTCCAGTGTGGGTGGTGGTCAGTGTCACCAGTGTGGGTGGTGGTCAGTGTCACCAGTGTGGGTGGTGGTCAGTGTCACCAGTGTGGGTGGTGGTCAGTGTCACCAGTGTGGGTGGTGGTCAGTGTCACCAGTGTGGGTGGTGGTCAGTGTCACCAGTGTGAGTGGTCGTTAGTGTCTCCAGTGTGGGTGATGGTCAGTGCCTCCAGTGTGGGTGATGGTCAGTGCCTCCAGTGTGGGTGATGGTCAGTGTCACCAGTTTGGGTGATGGTCAGTGTCTCCAGTGTGGGTGGTGGTCAGTGTCACCAGTGTGGGTGATGGTCAGTGTCTCCAGTGTGGGTGATGGTCAGTGTCTCCAGTGTGGGTGGTGGTCAGTGTCACCAGTGTGGGTGGTGGTCAGTGTCACCAGTGTGGGTGATGGTCAGTGTCACCAGTGTGGGTGGTGGTCAGTGTCACCAGTGTGGGTGGTGGTCAGTGTCACCAGTGTGGGTGGTGGTCAGTGTCACCAGTGTGGGTGGTGGTCAGTGTCACCAGTGTGGGTGGTGGTCAGTGTCACCAGTGTGGGTGGTGGTCAGTGTCACCAGTGTGGGTGGTGGTCAGTGTCACCAGTGTGGGTGATGGTCAGTGTCTCCAGTGTGGGTGGTGGTCAGTGTCACCAGTGTGGGTGGTGGTCAGTGTCACCAGTGTGGGTGGTGGTCAGTGTCACCAGTGTGGGTGGTGGTCAGTGTCACCAGTGTGGGTTATGGTCAGTGTCACCAGTGTGGGTTATGGTCAGTGTCACCAGTGTGGGTGGTGGTCAGTGTCACCAGTGTGGGTGGTGGTCAGTGTCACCAGTGTGGGTGGTGTGTCACCAGTTTGGGTGGTGGTTAGTTTCACCAGTGTGGGTGGTGGTCAGTGTCACCAGTGTGGGTGGTGGTCAGTGTCACCAGTGTGGGTGGTGGTCAGTGTCACCAGTGTGGGTGGTGGTCAGTGTCACCAGTGTGGGTGATGGTCAGTGTCTCCAGTGTGGGTGGTGGTCAGTGTCACCAGTGCAGGTAGTGGTCAGTGTCACCAGTGTGGGTGGTCAGTGTCACCAGTGTGGGTGGTGGTCAGTGTCACCAGTGTGGGTGATGGTCAGTGTCACCAGTGTGGGTGGTGGTTAGTGTCTCCAGTGTGGGTGGTGGTCAGTGTCAGCAGTGTGGGTGATGGTCATTGTCTCCTGTGTGGGTGATGGTCAGTGTCAGCAGTGTGGGTGATGGTCATTGTCTCCTGTGTGGGTGATGGTCAGTGTCACCAGTGTGGGTGATGGTCAGTGTCTCCAGTGTGGGTGATGGTCAGTGTCTCCAGTGTGGGTGGTGGTCAGTGTCACCAGTGTGAGTGATGGTCAATGTCACCTGTGTGGGTGATGGTCAGTGTCTGCAGTGTGGGTGGTGGTCAGTGTCTCCAGTGTGGGTGGTGGTCAGTGTCTCCAGTGTGGGTGGTGGTCAGTGTCTCCAGTGTGGGTGGTGGTCAGTGTCTCCAGTGTGGGTGGTGGTCAGTGTCTCCAGTGTGGGTGGTGGTCAGTGTCTCCAGTGTGGGTGGTGGTCAGTGTCTCCAGTGTGGGTGGTGGTCTGTGTCTCCAGTGTGGGTGGTGGTCAGTGTCTCCAGTGTGGGTGGTGGTCAGTGTCACCAGTGTGGGTGGTGGTCAGTGTCACCAGTGTGGGTGATGGTCAGTGTCTTCAGTGTGGGTGATTGTCAGTGTCTTCAGTGTGGGTGATGGTCAGTGTCACCAGTGTGGGTGGTGGTCAGTGTCACCAGTGTGGGTGGTGGTCAGTGTCTCCAGTGTGGGTGGTGGTCAGTGTCTCCAGTGTGGGTGATGGTCAGTGTCTCCAGTGTGGGTGATGGTCAGTGTCTCCAGTGTGGGTGATGGTCAGTGTCTCCAGTGTGGGTGATGGTCAGTGTCTCCAGTGTGGGTGGTGGTCAGTGTCACCAGTGTTGATGGTGGTTAGTGTCTCCAGTGTGGGTGGTGGTCAGTGTCTCCAGTGTGGGTGGTGGTCAGTGTCTCCAGTGTGGGTGGTGGTCAGTGTCTCCAGTGTGGGTGGTGGTCAGTGTCTCCAGTGTAGGTGGTGGTCAGTGTCACCAGTGTGGGTGGTGGTCAGTGTCACCAGTTTGGGTGATGGTCAGTGTCACCAGTGTGGGTGATGGTCAGTGTCTCCAGTGTGGGTGGTGGTCAGTGTCACCAGTGCAGGTAGTGGTCAGTGTCACCAGTGTGGGTGGTCAGTGTCACCAGTGTGGGTGGTGGTCAGTGTCACCAGTGTGGGTGATGGTCAGTGTCACCAGTGTGGGTGGTGGTTAGTGTCTCCAGTGTGGGTGGTGGTCAGTGTCAGCAGTGTGGGTGATGGTCATTGTCTCCTGTGTGGGTGATGGTCAGTGTCAGCAGTGTGGGTGATGGTCATTGTCTCCTGTGTGGGTGATGGTCAGTGTCACCAGTGTGGGTGATGGTCAGTGTCTCCAGTGTGGGTGATGGTCAGTGTCTCCAGTGTGGGTGGTGGTCAGTGTCACCAGTGTGAGTGATGGTCAATGTCACTTGTGTGGGTGATGGTCAGTGTCTCCAGTGTGGGTGGTGGTCAGTGTCTCCAGTGTGGGTGGTGGTCAATGTCTCCAGTGTGGGTGGTGGTCAGTGTCTCCAGTGTGGGTGGTGGTCAGTGTCTCCAGTGTGGGTGGTGGTCAGTGTCTCCAGTGTGGGTGGTGGTCAGTGTCTCCAGTGTGGGTGGTGGTCAGTGTCTCCAGTGTGGGTGGTGGTCTGTGTCTCTAGTGTGGGTGGTGGTCAGTGTCTCCAGTGTGGGTGGTGGTCAGTGTCACCAGTGTGGGTGGTGGTCAGTGTCACCAGTGTGGGTGATGGTCAGTGTCTTCAGTGTGGGTGATTGTCAGTGTCTTCAGTGTGGGTGATGGTCAGTGTCACCAGTGTGGGTGGTGGTCAGTGTCACCAGTGTGGGTGGTGGTCAGTGTCTCCAGTGTGGGTGGTGGTCAGTGTCTCCAGTGTGGGTGATGGTCAGTGTCTCCAGTGTGGGTGATGGTCAGTGTCTCCAGTGTGGGTGATGGTCAGTGTCTCCAGTGTGGGTGATGGTCAGTGTCTCCAGTGTGGGTGGTGGTCAGTGTCACCAGTGTTGATGGTGGTTAGTGTCTCCAGTGTGGGTGGTGGTCAGTGTCTCCAGTGTGGGTGGTGGTCAGTGTCTCCAGTGTGGGTGGTGGTCAGTGTCTCCAGTGTGGGTGGTGGTCAGTGTCTCCAGTGTGGGTGGTGGTCAGTGTCACCAGTGTGGGTGGTGGTCAGTGTCACCAGTTTGGGTGATGGTCAGTGTCACCAGTGTGGGTGGTGGTCAGTGTCACCAGTGTGGGTGGTGGTCAGTGTCACCAGTGTGGGTGGTGGTCAGTGTCACCAGCGTGGGTGGTGGTCAGTGTCACCAGTTTGGGTGGTGGTTAGTGTCACCAGTGTGGGTGGTGGTCAGTGTCACCAGTGTGGGTGGTGGTCAGTGTCACTAGTTTGGGTGATGGTCAGTGTCTCCAGTGTGGGTGGTGGTCAGTGTCTCCAGTGTGGGTGGTGGTCAGTGTCTCCAGTGTGGGTGGTGGTCAGTGTCTCCAGTGTGGGTGGTGGTCAGTGTCTCCAGTGTGGGTGGTGGTCTGTGTCTCTAGTGTGGGTGGTGGTCAGTGTCTCCAGTGTGGGTGGTGGTCAGTGTCACCAGTGTGGGTGGTGGTCAGTGTCACCAGTGTGGGTGATGGTCAGTGTCTTCAGTGTGGGTGATGGTCAGTGTCTTCAGTGTGGGTGATTGTCAGTGTCTTCAGTGTGGGTGATGGTCAGTGTCTCCAGTGTGGGTGATGGTCAGTGTCTCCAGTGTGGGTGATGGTCAGTGTCTCCAGTGTGGGTGATGGTCAGTGTCTCCAGTGTTGGTGATGGTCAGTGTCTCCAGTGTGGGTGGTGGTCAGTGTCACCAGTGTTGATGGTGGTTAGTGTCTCCAGTGTGGGTGGTGGTCAGTGTCTCCAGTGTGGGTGGTGGTTAGTGTCTCCAGTGTGGGTGGTGGTCAGTGTCTCCAGTGTGGGTGGTGGTCAGTGTCACCAGTGTGGGTGGTGGTCAGTGTCACCAGTGTGGGTGGTGGTCAGTGTCACCAGTGTGGGTGGTGGTCAGTGTCACCAGTGTGGGTGGTGGTCAGTGTCACCAGTGTGGGTGGTGGTCAGTGTCACCAGTGTGAGTGGTCGTTAGTGTCTCCAGTGTGGGTGATGGTCAGTGCCTCCAGTGTGGGTGATGGTCAGTGCCTCCAGTGTGGGTGATGGTCAGTGCCTCCAGTGTGGGTGATGGTCAGTGTCTCCAGTGTGGGTGGTGGTCAGTGTCACCAGTTTGGGTGATGGTCAGTGTCTCCAGTGTGGGTGATGGTCAGTGCGTCCAGTGTGGGTGGTGGTCAGTGTCACCAGTGTGGGTGGTGGTCAGTGTCACCAGTTTGGGTGATGGTCAATGTCACCAGTGTGGGTGGTGGTCAGTGTCACCAGTGTGGGTGGTGGTCAGTGTCACCAGTGTGGGTGGTGGTCAGTGTCACCAGCGTGGGTGGTGGTCAGTGTCACCAGTTTGGGTGGTGGTTAGTGTCACCAGTGTGGGTGGTGGTCAGTGTCACCAGTGTGGGTGGTGGTCAGTGTCACTAGTTTGGGTGATGGTCAGTGTCTCCAGTGTGGGTGGTGGTCAGTGTCACCAGTGTGGGTGGTGGTCAATGTCAACAGCGTGGGTGGTGGTCAGTGTCACCAGTGTGGTTGGTGGTCAGTGTCACCAGCGTGGGTGGTGGTCAGTGTCACCAGTTTGGGTGGTGGTCAGTGTCACCAGCGTGGGTGGTGGTCAGTGTCACCAGCGTGGGTGGTGGTCAGTGTCACCAGCGTGGGCGGTGGTCAGTGTCACCAGTTTGGGTGGTGGTTAGTTTCACCAGTGTGGGTGGTGGTCAGTGTCACCAGTGTGGGTGGTGGTCAGTGTCACCAGTGTGGGTGGTGGTCAGTGTCACCAGTGTGGGTGGTGGTCAGTGTCACCAGTGTGAGTGGTCGTTAGTGTCTCCAGTGTGGGTGATGGTCAGTGCCTCCAGTGTGGGTGATGGTCAGTGCCTCCAGTGTGGGTGATGGTCAGTGTCTCCAGTGTGGGTGGTGGTCAGTGTCACCAGTTTGGGTGATGGTCAGTGTCTCCAGTGTGGGTGATGGTCAGTGCGTCCAGTGTGGGTGGTGGTCAGTGTCACCAGTGTGGGTGGTGGTCAGTGTCACCAGTTTGGGTGATGGTCAATGTCACCAGTGTGGGTGGTGGTCAGTGTCACCAGTGTGGGTGGTGGTCAGTGTCACCAGTGTGGGTGGTGGTCAGTGTCACCAGCGTGGGTGGTGGTCAGTGTCACCAGTTTGGGTGGTGGTTAGTGTCACCAGTGTGGGTGGTGGTCAGTGTCACCAGTGTGGGTGGTGGTCAGTGTCACTAGTTTGGGTGATGGTCAGTGTCTCCAGTGTGGGTGGTGGTCAGTGTCTCCAGTGTGGGTGGTGGTCAGTGTCTCCAGTGTGGGTGGTGGTCAGTGTCTCCAGTGTGGGTGGTGGTCAGTGTCTCCAGTGTGGGTGGTGGTCTGTGTCTCTAGTGTGGGTGGTGGTCAGTGTCTCCAGTGTGGGTGGTGGTCAGTGTCACCAGTGTGGGTGGTGGTCAGTGTCACCAGTGTGGGTGATGGTCAGTGTCTTCAGTGTGGGTGATGGTCAGTGTCTTCAGTGTGGGTGATTGTCAGTGTCTTCAGTGTGGGTGATGGTCAGTGTCTCCAGTGTGGGTGATTTTCAGTGTCTCCAGTGTGGGTGATGGTCAGTGTCTCCAGTGTGGGTGATGGTCAGTGTCTCCAGTGTTGGTGATGGTCAGTGTCTCCAGTGTGGGTGGTGGTCAGTGTCACCAGTGTTGATGGTGGTTAGTGTCTCCAGTGTGGGTGGTGGTCAGTGTCTCCAGTGTGGGTGGTGGTCAGTGTCTCCAGTGTGGGTGGTGGTCAGTGTCTCCAGTGTGTGTGGTGGTCAGTGTCACCAGTGTGGGTGGTGGTCAGTGTCACCAGTGTGGGTGGTGGTCAGTGTCACCAGTGTGGGTGGTGGTCAGTGTCACCAGTGTGGGTGGTGGTCAGTGTCACCAGTGTGAGTGGTCGTTAGTGCCTCCAGTGTGGGTGATGGTCAGTGCCTCCAGTGTGGGTGATGGTCAGTGCCTCCAGTGTGGGTGATGGTCAGTGCCTCCAGTGTGGGTGATGGTCAGTGTCTCCAGTGTGGGTGGTGGTCAGTGTCACCAGTTTGGGTGATGGTCAGTGTCTCCAGTGTGGGTGATGGTCAGTGCGTCCAGTGTGGGTGGTTGTCAGTGTCACCAGTGTGGGTGGTGGTCAGTGTCACCAGTTTGGGTGATGGTCAATGTCACCAGTGTGGGTGGTGGTCAGTGTCACCAGTGTGGGTGGTGGTCAGTGTCACCAGTGTGGGTGGTGGTCAGTGTCACCAGCGTGGGTGGTGGTCAGTGTCACCAGTTTGGGTGGTGGTTAGTGTCACCAGTGTGGGTGGTGGTCAGTGTCACCAGCGTGGGTGGTGGTCAGTGTCACCAGTGTGGGTGGTGGTCAGTGTCACCAGTGTGGGTGATGGTCAGTGTCTTCAGTGTGGGTGATTGTCAGTGTCTTCAGTGTGGGTGATGGTCAGTGTCACCAGTGTGGGTGGTGGTCAGTGTCACCAGTTTGGGTGATGGTCAATGTCACCAGTGTGGGTGGTGGTCAGTGTCACCAGTGTGGGTGGTGGTCAGTGTCACCAGCGTGGGTGGTGGTCAGTGTCACCAGTTTGGGTGGTGGTTAGTGTCACCAGTGTGGGTGGTGGTCAGTGTCACCAGCGTGGGTGGTGGTCAGTGTCACCAGTTTGGGTGATGGTCAATGTCACCAGTGTGGGTGGTGGTCAGTGTCACCAGTGTGGGTGGTGGTCAGTGTCACCAGCGTGGGTCGTGGTCAGTGTCACCAGTTTGGGTGGTGGTTAGTGTCACCAGTGTGGGTGGTGGTCAGTGTCACCAGCGTGGGTGGTGGTCAGTGTCACCAGTGTGGGTGGTGGTCAGTGTCACCAGTGTGGGTGATGGTCAGTGTCTTCAGTGTGGGTGATTGTCAGTGTCTTCAGTGTGGGTGATGGTCAGTGTCACCAGTGTGGGTGGTGGTCAGTGTCACCAGTGTGGGTGGTGGTCAGTGTCTCCAGTGTGGGTGGTGGTCAGTGTCTCCAGTGTGGGTGATGGTCAGTGTCTCCAGTGTGGGTGATGGTCAGTGTCTCCAGTGTGGGTGATGGTCAGTGTCTCCAGTGTGGGTGATGGTCAGTGTCTCCAGTGTGGGTGGTGGTCAGTGTCACCAGTGTTGATGGTGGTTAGTGTCTCCAGTGTGGGTGGTGGTCAGTGTCTCCAGTGTGGGTGGTGGTCAGTGTCTCCAGTGTGGGTGGTGGTCAGTGTCTCCAGTGTGGGTGGTGGTCAGTGTCTCCAGTGTGGGTGGTGGTCAGTGTCACCAGTGTGGGTGGTGGTCAGTGTCACCAGTGTGGGTGGTGGTCAGTGTCACCAGTGTGGGTGGTGGTCAGTGTCACCAGTGTGGGTGGTGGTCAGTGTCACCAGTGTGGGTGGTGGTCAGTGTCACCAGTGTGAGTGGTCGTTAGTGTCTCCAGTGTGGGTGATGGTCAGTGCCTCCAGTGTGGGTGATGGTCAGTGCCTCCAGTGTGGGTGATGGTCAGTGCCTCCAGTGTGGGTGATGGTCAGTGTCTCCAGTGTGGGTGGTGGTCAGTGTCACCAGTTTGGGTGATGGTCAGTGTCTCCAGTGTGGGTGATGGTCAGTGCGTCCAGTGTGGGTGGTGGTCAGTGTCACCAGTGTGGGTGGTGGTCAGTGTCACCAGTTTGGGTGATGGTCAATGTCACCAGTGTGGGTGGTGGTCAGTGCCACCAGTGTGGGTGGTGGTCAGTGTCTCCAGTGTGGGTGGTGGTCAGTGTCTCCAGTGTGGGTGATGGTCAGTGTCTCCAGTGTGGGTGATGGTCAGTGTCTCCAGTGTGGGTGATGGTCAGTGTCTCCAGTGTGGGTGATGGTCAGTGTCTCCAGTGTGGGTGGTGGTCAGTGTCACCAGTGTGGGTGGTGGTCAGTGTCTCCAGTGTGGGTGGTGGTCAGTGTCTCCAGTGTGGGTGGTGGTCAGTGTCACCAGTGTGGGTGGTGGTCAGTGTCTCCAGTGTGGGTGGTGGTCAGTGTCTCCAGTGTGGGTGATGGTCAGTGTCACCAGTGCGAGTGGTGGTCAGTGTCACCAGTGTGGGTGATGGTCAGTGTCTCCAGTGTGGGTGGTGGTCAGTGTCTCTAGTGTGGGTGGTGGTCAGTGTCTCCAGTGTGGGTGGTGGTTAGTGTCACCAGTGTGGGTGATGGTCAGTGTCTCCAGTGTGGGTGGTGGTTAGTGTCACCAGTGTGGGAGGTGGTCAGTTTCACCAGTGTGGGTGGTGGTCAGTGTCTCCAGTGTGGGTGGTGGTCAGTGTCACCAGTGTGGGTGGAGGTCAGTGTCACCAGTGTGGGTGGAGGTCAGTGTCACCAGTGTGGGTTGTGGTCAGTGTCACCAGTGTGGGTTGTGGTCAGTGTCACCAGTGTGGGTTGTGGTCAGTGTCTCCAGTGTGGGTGATGGTCAGTGTCTCCAGTGTGGGTGGTGGTCAGTGTCACCAGTGGGGTGGTGGTCAGTGTCACCAGTGTGGGTGATGGTCAGTGTCTCCAGTGTGGGTGGTGGTCAGTGTCACCAGTGCAGGTAGTGGTCAGTGTCACCAGTGTGGGTGGTCAGTGTCACCAGTGTGGGTGGTGGTCAGTGTCACCAGTGTGGGTGATGGTCAGTGTCACCAGTGTGGGTGGTGGTTAGTGTCTCCAGTGTGGGTGGTGGTCAGTGTCAGCAGTGTGAGTGATGGTCATTGTCTCCTGTGTGGGTGATGGTCAGTGTCAGCAGTGTGGGTGATGGTCATTGTCTCCTGTGTGGGTGATGGTCAGTGTCACCAGTGTGGGTAATGGTCAGTGTCTCCAGTGTGGGTGATGGTCAGTGTCTCCAGTGTGGGTGGTGGTCAGTGTCACCAGTGTGAGTGATGGTCAATGTCACCTGTGTGGGTGATGGTCAGTGTCTCCAGTGTGGGTGGTGGTCAGTGTCTCCAGTGTGGGTGGTGGTCAATGTCTCCAGTGTGGGTGGTGGTCAGTGTCTCCAGTGTGGGTGGTGGTCAGTGTCTCCAGTGTGGGTGGTGGTCAGTGTCTCCAGTGTGGGTGGTGGTCAGTGTCTCCAGTGTGGGTGGTGGTCAGTGTCTCCAGTGTGGGTGGTGGTCTGTGTCTCTAGTGTGGGTGGTGGTCAGTGTCTCCAGTGTGGGTGGTGGTCAGTGTCACCAGTGTGGGTGGTGGTCAGTGTCACCAGTGTGGGTGATGGTCAGTGTCTTCAGTGTGGGTGATTGTCAGTGTCTTCAGTGTGGGTGATGGTCAGTGTCACCAGTGTGGGTGGTGGTCAGTGTCACCAGTGTGGGTGGTGGTCAGTGTCTCCTGTGTGGGTGGTGGTCAGTGTCTCCAGTGTGGGTGATGGTCAGTGTCTCCAGTGTGGGTGATGGTCAGTGTCTCCAGTGTGGGTGATGGTCAGTGTCTCCAGTGTGGGTGGTGGTCAGTGTCACCAGTGTTGATGGTGGTTAGTGTCTCCAGTGTGGGTGGTGGTCAGTGTCTCCAGTGTGGGTGGTGGTCAGTGTCTCCAGTGTGGGTGGTGGTCAGTGTCTCCAGTGTGGGTGGTGGTCAGTGTCACCAGTGTGGGTGGTGGTCAGTGTCACCAGTGTGGGTGGTGGTCAGTGTCACCAGTGTGGGTGGTGGTCAGTGTCACCAGTGTGGGTGGTGGTCAGTGTCACCAGTGTGGGTGGTGGTCAGTGTCACCAGTGTGAGTGGTCGTTAGTGTCTCCAGTGTGGGTGATGGTCAGTGCCTCCAGTGTGGGTGATGGTCAGTGCCTCCAGTGTGGGTGATGGTCAGTGCCTCCAGTGTGGGTGATGGTCAGTGTCTCCAGTGTGGGTGGTGGTCAGTGTCACCAGTTTGGGTGATGGTCAGTGTCTCCAGTGTGGGTGATGGTCAGTGCGTCCAGTGTGGGTGGTGGTCAGTGTCACCAGTGTGGGTGGTGGTCAGTGTCACCAGTTTGGGTGATGGTCAATGTCACCAGTGTGGGTGGTGGTCAGTGTCACCAGTGTGGGTGGTGGTCAGTGTCACCAGTGTGGGTGGTGGTCAGTGTCACCAGCGTGGGTGGTGGTCAGTGTCACCAGTTTGGGTGGTGGTTAGTGTCACCAGTGTGGGTGGTGGTCAGTGTCACCAGTGTGGGTGGTGGTCAGTGTCACTAGTTTGGGTGATGGTCAGTGTCTCCAGTGTGGGTGGTGGTCAGTGTCACCAGTGTGGGTGGTGGTCAGTGTCACCAGTGTGGGTGGTGGTCAGTGTCACCAGTGTGGGTGGTCAGTGTCACCAGCGTGGGTGGTGGTCAGTGTCACCAGTTTGGGTGGTGGTCAGTGTCACCAGCGTGGGTGGTGGTCAGTGTCACCAGCGTGGGTGGTGGTCAGTGTCACCAGCGTGGGTGGTGGTCAGTGTCACCAGTTTGGGTGGTGGTTAGTTTCACCAGTGTGGGTGGTGGTCAGTGTCACCAGTGTGGGTGGTGGTCAGTGTCACCAGTGTGAGTGGTGGTCAGTGTCACCATTGTGGGTGGTGGTCAGTGTCACCAGTGTGAGTGGTCGTTAGTTTCTCCAGTGTGGGTGATGGTCAGTGCCTCCAGTGTGGGTGATGGTCAGTGCCTCCAGTGTGGGTGATGGTCAGTGTCTCCAGTGTGGATGGTGGTCAGTGTCACCAGTTTGGGTGATGGTCAGTGTCTCCAGTGTGGGTGATGGTCAGTGCGTCCAGTGTGGGTGGTGGTCAGTGTCACCAGTGTGGGTGGTGGTCAGTGTCACCAGTTTGGGTGATGGTCAATGTCTCCAGTGTGGGTGGTGGTCAATGTCACCAGTGTGGGTGGTGGTCAGTGTCACCAGTGTGGGTGGTTGTCAGTGTCACCAGCGTGGGTGGTGGTCAGTGTCACCAGTTTGGGTGGTGGTCAGTGTCACCAGTGTGGGTGGTGGTCAGTGTCACTAGTTTGGGTGATGGTCAGTGTCTCCAGTGTGGGTGGTGGTCAGTGTCTCCAGTGTGGGTGGTGGTCAGTGTCTCCAGTGTGGGTGGTGGTCAGTGTCTCCAGTGTGGGTGGTGGTCAGTGTCTCCAGTGTGGGTGGTGGTCTGTGTCTCTAGTGTGGGTGGTGGTCAGTGTCTCCAGTGTGGGTGGTGGTCAGTGTCACCAGTGTGGGTGGTGGTCAGTGTCACCAGTGTGGGTGATGGTCAGTGTCTTCAGTGTGGGTGATGGTCAGTGTCTTCAGTGTGGGTGATTGTCAGTGTCTTCAGTGTGGGTGATGGTCAGTGTCTCCAGTGTGGGTGATTTTCAGTGTCTGCAGTGTGGGTGATGGTCAGTGTCTCCAGTGTGGGTGATGGTCAGTGTCTCCAGTGTTGGTGATGGTCAGTGTCTCCAGTGTGGGTGGTGGTCAGTGTCACCAGTGTTGATGGTGGTTAGTGTCTCCAGTGTGGGTGGTGGTCAGTGTCTCCAGTGTGGGTGGTGGTCAGTGTCTCCAGTGTGGGTGGTGGTCAGTGTCTCCAGTGTGGGTGGTGGTCAGTGTCACCAGTGTGGGTGGTGGTCAGTGTCACCAGTGTGGGTGGTGGTCAGTGTCACCAGTGTGGATGGTGGTCAGTGTCACCAGTGTGGGTGGTGGTCAGTGTCACCAGTGTGGGTGGTGGTCAGTGTCACCAGTGTGAGTGGTCGTTAGTGTCTCCAGTGTGGGTGATGGTCAGTGCCTCCAGTGTGGGTGATGGTCAGTGCCTCCAGTGTGGGTGATGGTCAGTGCCTCCAGTGTGGGTGATGGTCAGTGTCTCCAGTGTGGGTGGTGGTCAGTGTCACCAGTTTGGGTGATGGTCAGTGTCTCCAGTGTGGGTGATGGTCAGTGCGTCCAGTGTGGGTGGTGGTCAGTGTCACCAGTGTGGGTGGTGGTCAGTGTCACCAGTTTGGGTGATGGTCAATGTCACCAGTGTGGGTGGTGGTCAGTGTCACCAGTGTGGGTGGTGGTCAGTGTCACCAGTGTGGGTGGTGGTCAGTGTCACCAGCGTGGGTGGTGGTCAGTGTCACCAGTTTGGGTGGTGGTTAGTGTCACCAGTGTGGGTGGTGGTCAGTGTCACCAGTGTGGGTGGTGGTCAGTGTCACTAGTTTTGGTGATGGTCAGTGTCTCCAGTGTGGGTGGTGGTCAGTGTCACCAGTGTGGGTGGTGGTCAATGTCAACAGCGTGGGTGGTGGTCAGTGTCACCAGTGTGGGTGGTGGTCAGTGTCACCAGCGTGGGTGGTGGTCAGTGTCACCAGTTTGGGTGGTGGTCAGTGTCACCAGCGTGGGTGGTGGTCAGTGTCACCAGCGTGGGTGGTGGTCAGTGTCACCAGCGTGGGTGGTGGTCAGTGTCACCAGTTTGGGTGGTGGTTAGTTTCACCAGTGTGGGTGGTGGTCAGTGTCACCAGTGTGGGTGGTGGTCAGTGTCACCAGTGTGGGTGGTGGTCAGTGTCTCCAGTGTGGGTGATGGTCAGTGCCTCCAGTGTGGGTGATGGTCAGTGCCTCCAGTGTGGGTGATGGTCAGTGTCTCCAGTGTGGGTGGTGGTCAGTGTCACCAGTTTGGGTGATGGTCAGTGTCTCCAGTGTGGGTGATGGTCAGTGCGTCCAGTGTGGGTGGTGGTCAGTGTCACCAGTGTGGGTGGTGGTCAGTGTCACCAGTTTGGGTGATGGTCAATGTCACCAGTGTGGGTGGTGGTCAGTGTCACCAGTGTGGGTGGTGGTCAGTGTCACCAGTGTGGGTGGTGGTCAGTGTCACCAGCGTGGGTGGTGGTCAGTGTCACCAGTTTGGGTGGTGGTTAGTGTCACCAGTGTGGGTGGTGGTCAGTGTCACCAGTGTGGGTGGTGGTCAGTGTCACTAGTTTGGGTGATGGTCAGTGTCTCCAGTGTGGGTGGTGGTCAGTGTCACCAGTGTGGGTGGTGGTCAATGTCAACAGCGTGGGTGGTGGTCAGTGTCACCAGTGTGGGTGGTGGTCAGTGTCACCAGCGTGGGTGGTGGTCAGTGTCACCAGCGTGGGTGGTGGTCAGTGTCACCAGTTTGGGTGGTGGTCAGTGTCACCAGCGTGGGTGGTGGTCAGTGTCACCAGTGTGGGTGGTGGTCAGTGTCGCCAGCGTGGGTGGTGGTCAGTGTCACCAGTTTGGGTGGTGGTTAGTTTCACCAGTGTGGGTGGTGGTCAGTGTCACCAGTTTGGGTGGTGGTCAGTGTCACTAGTTTGGGTGATGGTCAGTGTCACCAGTGTGGGTGGTGGTCAGTGTCACCAGCTTGGGTGGTTGTCAGTGTCACCAGTGTGGGTGGTGGTCAGTGTCACCAGCGTGGGTGGTGGTCAGTGTCACCAGTGTGGGTGGTGGTCAGTGTCACCAGTGTGGGTGGTGGTCAGTGTCACCAGTTTGGGTGGTGGTCACTGTCACCAGTGTGGGTTGTGGTCAGTGTCACCAGTGTGGGTGGTGGTCAGTGTCACCAGTGTGGGTGGTGGTCAGTGTCACCAGCGTGGGTGGTGGTCAGTGTCACCAGTTTGGGTGGTGGTTAGTGTCTCTTGCAACATTGACCTGCCTGAACCTCAGTCATTGCCAGGTCAACACTTGCAAAATTGATCTGCCAGGACCCGGAATATATCCAGGTCAGCACTTCGAACACTGACCTGCCGGAACGTGGAACATTGCCGGGTCAGCACCTGCAACACTGACCTGCCAGAACCTGGAATATATTCAGGTAATCACTTGCAACATTGACCTGCCAGAACCAGGAACATTGCCAGGTCAACACTTGCAATATTGAAATTAATTGGATTATATTTTGACTCGTGAGACTGCTTTGTTCTTTGTTGTTTTTGTGAGAAATCATTTTGGGTCAGATATGTTCGTGACTGCTCCTCACTTTTGCATTATTGCTGTTACAATGTTCTTGGGGAAGCGCTAAACGTGTGGCAGTCACATAGCACCTAGGGAAAGATAGGGAATCACTTCTGATTCTTTTACACAGGTCAGTTTACAAGCCAAGAGCTGCTATCCAACCTCTGCTGTCTGTGGAATACTACCCCATCCCAGGATGCGACCCACACCAGTCTACTCACACCCAGGTACTTGTCGGTAGGTGAACAGGGACAACAGGCACCAGACACATTGATCTAGTGGTAGCTCTAATTACTCGGACCAAGAGCGTGGAAGCATCCTCATGAAGGAACCAGTGACGGCTGACACCCAGGTCAAAAAAAAAATGTAAATGGATTAATGAATGTTATTTATTTCTTCGTCTCTAACAGAGGTGTGGTAGAACAGCAGTAGCTAATACACACACAACCCTCAAATAGGAGAGAGGAGCTTACGACGACGTCTCGGTCCGACTCGGACCATTTACAAAGTCACACTAACAAAAGTGAGAGTAGTAGTAGCTAATATGCTATGAAAAAGATCAGGTATTAGACATCTGTTAGAAATCTGTTAGGCTGAAAATGGTAATATTTATATTGCTAATTCCCGAGGTCGCAGCCCCAGGAGCTTTGTTGATAGGTACGAATAGGTAATGAAGGTAAGGGAGGAGATAATTGTAGGAGACGAAGAGATGATAGATAATGGAAAATAAAACATGTAAGATTTTCCGTCCCTAAACACGGGACGGTTCACTGAAGTATTTGATGATGGAGGTGGCGAAGACATCAGAACAACTGATGAAGCTGTACGCTGGACTATAGGGCAGTGATAGACCTGTAGGATGATGCGAGATGAGGTGTACATGTCTTTTATATCCAGGCTGTGTAACCCACACGGGTTTAGTACTATTCTTAGAATACAATAATAATAATAATAATAATGTGTCCTGGGGGCAGGGAAGAGCAGCGATTGTGAGACACGAGTCCTGGGTAAGTGAATGAGAAATATAAACATGAAATAAGACTAGAGTTCTTGTGTATATGATGAAGGTAGGATCAAATGAGAATGATGATGACAAGGGATGGAGAAGAATAAGTGAGAACGGAACTTGACTCGTGTACATTTAGAAGTTAAGATATGAGAGAGAGAGAGAGATCAGGACAATAGTGATGCTGGGATAACACAATCACAGGCGAGATGAGAACATACAATTCATGAAAATGAAGACGACGTCAGAGCCCAGCGTCTGAGGTCAGTTGTCAGAGCGATGGTCTGACACGACACCAGTCTTATTTCTCCCTCAAAAAAAATAAAAGGAAATTTTTCTATCAGTAGTGGAATAATATAAATACCAGAAATCTGTCACATTGTTGAAGACACGGAAGCACTGCCGCTGATGTTGCTTGCTAGAGCATATGATATATACTGGCTCCTTAATGATAATTGCTTAAGAAGTAAATAAAAGAGAGACAGTGTACAAGGGAAGAATGTAATATAGTTTTGTGTAATGTTAATTAAGTTTTTTATATGAGTACCTTACCTTTAGTGAAGGGCTCTTGCTCCAAGGAGTTGGAACTTTCTTTCTCCCTGATCGAGTTTGAGTTACGCACTCGTCCTGCTCATCAGTGCTGTGTTTATGTGGGCAAGTTTGGCTGTGCAGGTAAAGTTTGTCTCGTTATTAGTAGACGGAGGATCGAGCCTGCACCACTCCTTTATGCTGGATGACTCACACGGGTCTATACAGATGTGATAATATGTGTGTTTAGGGGCATGTATCCGGCAGGTTTTTCCCAACACCTCAGACTGATTTGTGACTTCTGACTCGGCTCGAGTTTCGTTTCCTGTTTGTGAATTGCATCTCGAGGGTCAGGTCCCACTCTGATGCTCCTATGTAATGTAAACCTTGTTCTCGAAGGTCAGGTCGCACTCTGATGCTCCTACGTAATGTCAACTGATTCTCATGGGATAAGTTCCTTTTTATATATTCTTTCGTTGCTTCATAGTTTTAGTTCTGGACCAGCGTACTGTAGTTTCGGATGCTGTTGTGTGATCTACACGTCGTGGGACGTTACCTATTAGTGCTTCCAACCAGTTTTCACTCGTGTATTGTTTGCACTGGACAGTTAGACCTGGAACTGGTTTTTTTTATTTGTACTGTCCCCAGCGGCTAGTGTGCTACTCCCGGCTCTCTTGCCTCTGGCTATTATGCAGATTTTGACCTCGCAAGCAGTTCTTCTTTTGTGAACTGCGTCTTGTGAGGCATTCCTCATCCCCGTCTCTACAGATATGTGTAAATTTTTACTGTTTTGTGCGTTTGGGCTTGACTCAAATTTTAGAGTCTGTCGATTGCGCCTCGTGAGCCATACCCCTCCTCTCTCTCTCTCTCTCTCTCTCTCTCTCTCTCTCTCTATATCTCTCTCTCTCTCTCTCTCTCTATCTCTCTCTCTCTCTCTCTCTCTCTTTTTTTTGCACAGGGTTTGACAAGGTTAAGGATCCCTAGCTTTATTGACAGCTATATTACAGGTTAAGGATTCCTAACTTTATTGGCAAGCTAAGAGCTGTTACCTACATCAGCTCATTTGAAAGCATTTTTATTGTTATGAGACATACAAGTAGGGAACAGGATGAAGTTGGAGCCATCTGTGGAGCCATCTCTCTCTCTCCCTCTCTCCCTCTCTCTCTCTCTCATATATATATATTATATATATATATATATATATATATATATATATATATATATATATATATATATATATATATATATATGTATATATGTGTGTGTATATCGTGCCGAATAGGTAAAATTGGTTAATTAGCAAGAACTCAATTAAAATTAAGTCCTTTCTACAATTTTCTCTTATACGTTTAAAGATATATTTTTTTCATTTATGTTAATGTTAAAATTAATAATTTTGTACCAAAAGAACCTTAGAAAACTTACCTAACCTTAAATAACAAAAAGGCACAATACCGTGACTGGAACGATACACAAATAACCCGCACATAGAAGAGGGGAGCTTACGACGATGTTTCGGTTCAACTTGGACCATTTACAAATCGCACACAGTGTGACTTCGTAAATGGTCCAAGCTGCACCGAAACGTCGCCGTAAGCTCCTTTCTTCCATGTGCGGGTTATCTGTGTATTTACCTAACCTTATTATAACAAGCGCAATTTAATTTAGCATAATCCAACTAAATATATTTTAGATAAGTTTACAATAATTTAATAAACAAACACAATGAAATATTTTTATGTCGTGCCGAATAGGTAAAAATTACGATTTTGGCTTAAATAAGACAAGCGAAAATTCGTCATTGCAATAATTTCGTAAAATTCATTCTGAACCTAACGGAAAAATATATTTAATTGTTTGTTTATTATTAAATTATTGTAAACTTATCTAAAATATATTTTGTTGGATTAAGATCAATTGATCTTGTTATAATAAAGTTAGGTAAATTTTCTAATTTTTTTTTGGTACAAAATTATTAATTTTTACATTAACATAAATGAAAAAAAATATATCTTTGAACGTGTAAGAGAAAATTTTAGAAAGAACTTAATTTTAAATGAGTTCTTGCTAATTGACCAATTTTACCTATTCGGCACGACACACATAATAGCTTTTTTTGCTGCTGCTGTTTAGATTTTTATTTAGATTTTGTTTTAGCTATTGTGTGAATAATATCTGTTTTTCCCACGTGTCCTTTTTTTGTTAAATGTAACTATTATCTATTGTGTGTATCTATTATCTTTACGTAGTCATTTTCTATTAGACGTGACGACCACTTGTTATGTGTGTGAAATTTTGATGTTTTCTAAACTACAGACCTTTGTGACCCCTACGAGTTTAGAGCACTTTTTTTCTCTAAATAAATCGATGAGCAGCGTTATTACGAGGTAGGATAAATACCAGTACGTTGACTGAGTAATTAACTTTTGATACAGAAAAATATTTGGGTTCGGTGTGGTCGTTTTTCACTAGAAAATAATTTTGCAACCTAATTACATTGGTTGAAGTCTTATAAAACACCATCTCAGGATACATGGGCGAGACGTCGACAACATGGGCGAGATGTCGATAATAGCTTGATCAGCATGAGTCTAATAATACGTGTTGGATGTGACAGTTTCTGGACCTCGGTTCGAGCCTCCAGTCAATCTTTCTGTTTATTCATTGACAGTCGTTTGTTACACTTAATCTGAATTCATAAGTGTACAAGTGTCAGAGATAAGCGTTCACTTTTGTAGCAGGTGTCATGAAGTGAATATATTTAGTTTTAAGTGTACTTGTTATCAACTGTGTGTGTGTGTGTGTGTGTGTGTGTGTGTGTGTGTGTGTGTGTGTGTGTGTGTGTGTGTGTGTGTGTGTGTGTAAGAAGGTATATGCCTGGAGTATACTTGGAGGGTGTTACTGGGGTCAATGCCCCCCGCTGCCCGGTTCATGGCCAACTCTCACGATAGATGTGGAAGTGAAATTAGCCCGTGAATGTTGAAACTGTGAATGTTGAGACTGTGAATGTTGAGACTGTGAATGTTGAGACTGTGAATGTTGAGACTGTGAATGTTGAGACTGTGAATGTTGAGACTGTGAATGTTGAGACTGTGAATGTTGAGACTGTGAATGTTGAGACTGTGAATGTTGAGACTGTGAATTGTGTAAAAAAGTTATATGAAGAATTTTCTAAATATACTCCCTTTGAAGGGAGTCCTTAGTGGTATTGAAGGAGTTCTAAATCCAGGGAGTCAGCGCCATCATGCTTTTACTGGGATCAAGCCTGGCGCGGCGTGACTGTTGCGGGTTGAGCTCTTTCCCATAATCATAATGATGAAGAATGAGACACTTGTGGAACATTCGGGAATCTTTATCGTGGAAACGATAAAGATTCCGAAATGGCTTCTTCAGTCTAACATAGGGAAGAACAGGTAAACAGGTAATCAGTCTCTCAGCCTGGAGTTAGTGTGTTCTGTCCATCAGTCTTCAGAAATGTACAGCATATGCTGTATAGTCCTCGTATGTACAGCATATGCTGTATAGTCCTCGTATGTACAGCATATGCTGTATAGTCCTCGTATGTACAGCATATGCTGTATAGTTCTCGTATGTACAGCATATGCTGTATAGTTCTCGTATGTACAGCATATGCTGTATAGTTCTCGTATGTACAGCATATGCTGTATAGTTCTCGTATGTACAGCATATGCTGTATAGTTCTCGTATGTACAGCATATGCTGTATAGTTCTCGTATGTACAGCATATGCTGTATAGTTCTCGTATGTACAGCATATGCTGTATAGTTCTCGTATGCACAGCATATGCTATACATTTCTCAAGATTGATGGACTGAACACATCGACTCCAGGCTGAGGGACTGATAACCTCAAACTCCTCATCTTGCACTGTTCTTCCCTGTTACACTGAAGAAGCCTCTGCCTGGCTGAACATTTCCTCAATAAAGATTCCCAAATGTTGCCTAAGTGTCTTATTCCTTGTCAGTTTTCTAAATCGTTTACTTCACAGAACATAATAATATTGCAAATTTATTCTTATTTGCAGTTTGTGTCTAAACTAGACTGCTTCGTTGATTTTTTTATTTTTCTAATTTTCCCATATTTTTTCAGCCTACTTTCTCTTGTTCTTTGTTTTCTTCGAGACATACACAAATGCAGCATAATTAGGTCTTATTTTTACCATCGTTTCGCCCACGATCTAGGCTTATTTTTTTTTTATCAAGTCATAATAATAGGCCGAAAATGTTGACGGAAATTTTGAAAGGACAGACAAAACTACCATACAATTCGGTGAGATTAAAGTCGCTGGCTGTCGCAGGGAGGTCCAGAGTCGTCAGTTTTCTGGCGCAGGATAAATGAATAATGTTAAGCGCTAAACCCATGTGGGCGCAAGACATGGTAGAGGCTTGATCATCCGTCTGCAGAGCGAGAGGCAGATGCGCTTCCCCGCACTCAGCTCTGGCGCAGGAGATCGATGGTTTTGCTCTGTTGGTATTTTAGTGAGTAGAGATGTCGCGTCTAAGCTGGAGAGTTCGTTATTGCCATTGATAATATTCCGCACGCAGTTGTGGAGGTCACCGGAGTGTTGTAGATATGCATGACCCATGGTCTGATGCCGTGCTCCTTCCTTAAGTGAATGTGACCTGACCTGAGTAGGTTGGGTCATTGGTTTAGGCCCCATGGCCTCGCATGGGCCAGTAGGCCTGGTGCAGTGTTCCTTCCTCCTTATGTTCTTAAGAGTGTTGCTAGGTGTTTGGTTAGGACCCCTGATTGTTCATGGTGGGGGGGGGGCTGCTTATTTCAGGTAAGTCCTAGTGGAGCTCCTGGTTTAGGTAATATTTAGGTACAGGTACACATAAATACAGTTACACAAATTATCATATATAGTAACGTATGTGTAAATTACTCAGGATAACCCACAGAAAGTCAGACTTATTTCCATTGGGGTTTGTGGATGTCCGTCAGGATGCACTTTCTGGCAGGTCTAGGATTGCTGGAATGGCGTGCGAATAGAAATTTCTACCCATGTTTAGAGCTGCTTAGATGTGGTGAGTTTGGCGCAGGGATGTGAGAGGCTCGTTGGTGTCCGGGCCATGGTGCATTAAGTACAACGATCCTATACTCGGTAATGTTCAACCTGTCGGTACTTCCTTCATCGGCAGTAGTGACTCTGGTGCTTGTTACTTTCGAAGATGATCGTGTAAAGGCGAGGTAGGACTGAAGAACTGTGTGTGGAAAGTGTGACAACAAATATGCCTTGAAGACAGCCTTTCTATTGTCACTGGAAAAGTGTTATCAGTTAAACTCATGAAAAAGCCGACGGCATGAGGGAAATCTTGTCAAAGTTCATTAGACTGGATTTGTGTCGGTTTCCCATCATGTCGGTATTTTATTCCTTATTTTCTCTTTGTCTTCTTTATTCTTTCCTTCTCCACTATTCTTCACACTTTATTACAACACTTCTCCGTCTTTTCCTCCCAAAATTCTCCTTGCACTATTTTCAGATTCTTTATACCATTCCGCATATTTACCGTCTGCTCTTCTAATCTCTCTCTCTACTTCCTCCATCCTTACAAATCACTTTTCTCTGCCTCTTCTATTCGTTCCCTTTCTTTATCTTTTCGGTTTATCGTTGATCTTCCATTTCATTCAGTTTTTCCTCCCCTTCCAACTTTCTTCATTTTCTTCACCTTTTCTTGCCAAATTAGTTTCTTTCCTTAGCAACGATTTATCACTTCTCTAATTGCTCTATCCATTCTTCCCATATTCCCCTTTTCTTTGCGTCTCTACCTCCCTCCCCCCTAGCAACCATCATGGCCCTAATTGCGAGAAATACCAAGATTAGGAGGACATAGTGATGACTTTTTTTTAATAATTGCTACTATTGATTGGTGGGAGGTTGGCCATTCTTCTGCCTAGACGCAAGAGGCTGTAGTAATGAGTCAAGATGGCTGACGACCCCTCCCTCCCTTCCTTAATAACCTCCCTCCCTTTCTTCCCTCCCTTTCTTTCTTCCCTCCCTCCCTTTCTTCCCTCCCTTTCTTTCTTCCCTCCCTCCCTTCCTTCCTTCCCTCCCTTTCTTCCTTCCCTCCCTGTGGGGAAGAAGAAGAAGAGATGGATGAAGACGGTGCGGTAGAGGGTGGAGGAGGATAAATGCACAGGAAGGCGTGATAGAAAAGGGGGGATATATGTGGATGAAGAGGCGGTAATATAAGGAGGAGGAGGGATGAAGAGGGTGTGATGGAAGAGAGGAGATGAGAGAGAATGAGATAGAAAAGAGAGACAGTGGTTTGCGTTGTGGGTTGACTAATAAGGCGGGAGAGAAAGGCGGAGTGGAAGGGAGAGTTGGGTAGAGTGGGAGAGAGATGGGTAGTGTGGGAGAGAGAGATGGGTAGTGTGGGAGAGAGAGATGGGTAGTGTGGGAGAGAGATGGGTAGTGTGGGAGAGAGACATGGGTAGTGTGGGAGAGAGAAATGGGTAGTGTGGGAGAGAGAGGGGTAGTGTGGGAGAGAGATGGGTAGTGTGGGAGAGAGAGATGGGTAGTGTGGGAGAGAGATGGGTAGTGTGGGAGAGAGAGATGGGTAGTGTGGGAGAGAGAGATGGGTAGTGTGGGAGAGAGAGAGGGGTAGTGTGGGAGAGAGAGATGGGTAGTGTGGGAGAGAGATGGGTAGTGTGGGAGAGAGAGATGGGTAGTGTGGGAGAGAGATGGGTAGTGTGGGAGAGAGAGATGGGTAGTGTGGGAGAGAGAGATGGGTAGTGTGGGAGAGAGATGGGTAGTGTGGGAGAGATGGGTAGTGTGGGAGAGAGAGATGGGTAGTGTGGGAGAGAGAGATGGGTAGTGTGGGAGAGAGAGATGGGTAGTGTGGGAGAGAGATGGGTAGTGTGGGAGAGAGATGGGTAGTGTGGGAGAGAGAGATGGGTAGTGTGGGAGAGAGATGGGTAGTGTGGGAGAGAGATGGGTAGTGTGGGAGAGAGATGGGTAGTGTGGGAGAGAGATGGGTAGTGTGGGAGAGAGAGATGGGTAGTGTGGGAGAGAGAGATGGGTAGTGTGGGAGAGAGAGATGGGTAGTGTGGGAGAGAGAGATGGGTAGTGTGGGAGAGAGAGATGGGTAGTGTGGGAGAGAGAGATGGGTAGTGTGGGTAGTGTGGGAGAGAGATGGGTAGTGTGAGAGAGAGTGGGTAGTGTGGGAGAGAGATGGGTAGTGTGGGAGAGGGTAGTGTGGGAGAGAGGGGTAGTGTGGGTAGTGTGGGAGAGAGAGATGGGTAGTGTGGGAGAGATGGGTAGTGTGGGAGAGAGATGGGTAGTGTGGGAGAGAGAGATGGGTAGTGTGGGAGAGAGAGATGGGTAGTGTGGGAGAGAGAGGGGTAGTGTGGGAGAGAGATGGGTAGTGTGGGAGAGAGAGATGGGTAGTGTGGGAGAGAGAGATGGGTAGTGTGGGAGAGAGAGATGGGTAGTGTGGGAGAGAGATGGGTAGTGTGGGAGAGAGATGGGTAGTGTGGGAGAGAGAGATGGGTAGTGTGGGAGAGAGAGATGGGTAGTGTGGGAGAGAGAGATGGGTAGTGTGGGAGAGAGATGGGTAGTGTGGGAGAGAGAGATGGGTAGTGTGGGAGAGAGAGATGGGTAGTGTGGGAGAGAGAGATGGGTAGTGTGGGAGAGAGAGATGGGTAGTGTGGGAGAGATGGGTAGTGTGGGAGAGAGATGGGTAGTGTGGGAGAGAGATGGGTAGTGTGGGAGAGAGAGGGGTAGTGTGGGAGAGAGAGGGGTAGTTGGGTAGTGTGGGAGAGAGAGATGGGTAGTGTGGGAGAGAGAGATGGGTAGTGTTGGAGAGTGATGGGTTGTGTGGGAGAGAGATGGGTAGTGTGGGAGAGAGAGATGGGTAGTGTGGGAGAGAGATGGGTAGTGTGGGAGAGAGATGGGTAGTGTGGGAGAGAGAGTAGTGGGTAGTGAGGGGAGAGAAATGGGTAGTGTGGGAGAGAGAGGGGTAGTGTGGGAGAGAGAGATGGGTAGTGTGGGAGAGAGATGGGTAGTGTGGGAGAGAGAGATGGGTAGTGTGGGAGAGAGAGATGGGTAGTGTGGGAGAGAGAGAGGGGTAGTGTGGGAGAGAGAGAGGGGTAGTGTGGGAGAGAGAGATGGGTAGTGTGCGAGAGAGAGATGGGTAGTGTGGGAGAGAGATGGGTAGTGTGGGAGAGAGATGGGTAGTGTGGGAGAGAGATGGGTAGTGTGGGAGAGAGATGGGTAGTGTGGGAGAGATGGGTAGTGTGGGAGAGAGAGGGGTAGTGTGGGAGAGGGGAAGTGTGGGAGAGAGATGGGTAGTGTGGGAGAGAGATGGGTAGTGTGGGAGAGAGACATGGGTAGTGTGGGAGAGAGAAATGGGTAGTGTGGGAGAGAGAGAGAGGGGTAGTGTGGGAAAGAGAGATGGGTAGTGTGGGAGAGAGAGATGGGTAGTGTGGGAGAGAGAGATGGGTAGTGTGGGAGAGAGATGGGTAGTGTGGGAGAGAGAGATGGGTAGTGTGGGAGAGAGATGGGTAGTGTGGGAGAGGGGTAGTGTGGGAGAGAGATGGGTAGTGTGGGAGAGAGATGGGTAGTGTGGGAGAGAGAGATGGGTAGTGTGGGAGAGAGAGATGGGTAGTGTGGGAGAGAGATGGGTAGTGTGGGAGAGAGATGGGTAGTGTGGGAGAGAGAGATGGGTAGTGTGGGAGAAGAGAGAGGGGTAGTGTGGGAGAGAGATGGGTAGTGTGCGAGAGAGATGGGTAGTGTGGGAGAGAGATGGGTTATGTGGGAGAGAGAGATGGGTAGTGTGGGAGAGAGAGATGGGTAGTGTGGGAGAGAGAGATGGGTAGTGTGGGAGAGAGAGATGGGTAGTGTGGGAGAGAGGGGTAGTGTGGGAGAGAGCGGTAGTGTGGGTAGTGTGGGAGAGAGAGAGGGGTAGTGTGGGAGAGAGAGATGGGTAGTGTGGGAGAGAGAGATGGGTAGTGTGGGAGAGAGAGAGGGGTAGTGTGGGAGAGAGATGGGTAGTGTGGGAGAGAGAGGGGTAGTGTGGGAGAGAGATGGGTAGTGTGGGACAGAGAGATGGGTAGTGTGGGAGAGAGATGGGTAGTGTGGGAGAGAGAGATGGGTAGTGTGGGAGAGAGATGGGTAGTGTGGGAGAGAGATGGGTAGTGTGGGAGAGAGAGGGGTAGTGTGGGAGAGAGAGGGGTAGTATGGGAGAGAGATGGGTAGTGTGGGAGAGAGATGGGTAGTGTGGGAGAGAGATGGGTAGTGTGGGAGAGGGGTAGTGTGGGAGAGAGAGGGGTAGTGTGGGAGAGAGAGAGGGGTAGTGTGGGAGAGAGAGGGGTAGTGTGGGAGAGAGATGGGTAGTGTGGGAGAGAGAGATGGGTAGTGTGGGAGAGAGAGGGGTAGTGTGGGAGAGAGAGGGGTAGTGTGGGAGAGAGAGGGGTAGTGTGGGAGAGAGAGATGGGTAGTGTGGGAGAGAGATGGGTAGTGTGGGAGAGAGATGGGTAGTGTGGGAGAGAGAGGGGTAGTGTGGGAGAGAGGGGTAGTGTGGGAGAGAGGGGTAGTGTGGGAGAGAGGGGTAGTGTGGGAGAGAGGGGTAGTGTGGGAGAGAGGGGTAGTGTGGGAGAGAGGGTTAGTGTGGGAGAGGGGTAGTGTGGGAGAGAGAGGGGTAGTGTGGGAGAGAGGGGTAGTGTGGGAGAGAGGGGTAGTGTGGGAGAGAGGGGTAGTGTGGGAGAGAGGGGTAGTGTGGGAGAGAGGGGTAGTGTGAGAGAGAGGGGTAGTGTGAGAGAGAGGGGTAGTGTGGGAGAGAGGGGTAGTGTGGGAGAGAGAGGGGTAGTGTGGGAGAGAGGGGTAGTGTGGGAGAGAGGGGTAGTGTGGGAGAGAGGGGTAGTGTGGGAGAGAGGGGTAGTGTGGGAGAGAGGGGTAGTGTGGGAGAGAGGGGTAGTGTGGGAGAGAGAGGGGTAGTGTGGGAGAGAGGGGTAGTGTGGGAGAGAGAGGGGTAGTGTGGGAGAGAGGGGTAGTGTGGGAGAGAGGGGTAGTGTGGGAGAGAGGGGTAGTGTGGGAGAGAGCGGTAGTGTGGGAGAGAGGGGTAGTGTGGGAGAGGGGTAGTGTGAGAGAGAGGGGTAGTGTGGGAGAGAGGGGTAGTGTGGGAGAGAGAGGGGTAGTGTGGGAGAGAGGGGTAGTGTGGGAGAGAGGGGTAGTGTGGGAGAGAGCGGTAGTGTGGGAGAGGGGTAGTGTGGGAGAGAGCGGTAGTGTGAGAGAGAGGGGTAGTGTGGGAGAGAGGGGTAGTGTGGGAGAGAGGGGTAGTGTGAGAGAGAGGGGTAGTGTGGGAGAGAGGGGTAGTGTGGGAGAGAGGGGTAGTGTGGGAGAGAGGGGTAGTGTGGGAGAGAGGGGTAGTGTGGGAGAGAGGGGTAGTGTGGGAGAGAGGGGTAGTGTGGGAGAGAGGGGTAGTGTGGGAGAGAGGGGTAGTGTGGGAGAGATAGTGGTAGTGTGGGAGAGGTGGTAGTGTGGAGAGAGGGGGGTAGTAGTGTGGAGTGAGAGGTAGTGTGGAGAGAGGGGTAGTGTGGGAGAGAGGGGTAGTGTGGGAGAGAGGGGTAGTGTGGGAGAGAGGGGTAGTGTGGGAGAGAGGGGTAGTGTGGGAGAGAGGGGTAGTGTGGGAGAGAGGGGTAGTGTGGGAGAGAGGGGTAGTGTGGGAGAGAGGGGTAGTGTGGGAGAGAGGGGTAGTGTGGGAGAGAGGGGTAGTGTGTGAGAGAGAGGGGTAGTGTGGGAGAGAGGGGTAGTGTGGGAGAGAGGGGTAGTGTGGGAGAGAGAGGAGGATGATAACTGAGAAGAATCAGTGAACAGCTACGGAGGAGACTTAGAGGAGATAAATGAGAACTAAAGACACAGCCACAACAGAAGCAGCTCGATGTTTGAGAAGAGAAGAAGAGACAATAAACGGGAAGAGTGAGAGGGGAGAAAAAATATTTTTATGTTCATAGTATTATGGAATACTGCACGTTAATAACAGATTAACAAAGTATAAGGAAATAAAAGAGGATCATCAGATAGACAAAATTTTAAGTAGCGCAGCGTTGTCTCGGTGGAGAAGCAAATTGAATCAACAGGTAAACAAGAATGAAATTGAGATTTTTCGACGAAATTCATGGAAAACCTGGAAGACCTGTGTGTGTGTACTCACCTAGTTGTACTCATCTAGTTGTGGTTGCAGGGATCGAGTCGTAGCTCCTGGCCCCGCCTCTTCACTAGTCGCTACTGGGTCACTCTCCCTGCACCATGAGCTTTATCATACCTCTTCTTAAAGCTATGAATGGATCCTGCCTCCACTACATCGCTTCCGAAACTATTCCACTTCCTGACTACTCTGTGACTGAAGAAATACTTAACATCCCTGTGATTCATCTGTGTCTTAAGCTTCCAACTGTGTCCCCTTGTTGCTGTGTCCCATCTCTGGAACATTGTGTGTGTGTGTGTGTGTGTGTGTGTGTGTGTGTGTGTGTGTGTGTGTGTGTGTGTGTGTGTGTGTGTGTGTGTGTGTCGTGCCGAGCCGAATAAGTAAAATTGGTCAGTTAGCAAGAACTCGTTTAAAATTAAGTCCTTTCTAAAAAATTTTCTTTTATATCTTTAAAGATTTCTTTTCATTAATGTAATATAAAAATAATAAATTTGTACCAAAAGAACCTTAGAAAACTTACCTAACCTTATTATAACAAGCGCAATTTAATTTAGCCTAATCCAACTAAATATATTTTAGATAAGTTTACAATAATTTAATAATAAACAAACACAATGAAATACACATTGTTTTTGTCAGGTTCAGAATATATATATATATATATATATATATATATATATATATATATATATATATATATATATATATATATATATATATATATGCTTTATAAAACTGGGATGCTTGAATGTGCGTGGATGTAGTGCGGATGACAAGAAACAGATGATTGCTGATGTTATGAATGAAAAGTTGGATGTCCTGGACCTAAGCGAAACAAAGCTGAAGGGGGTAGGGGAGTTTCGGTGGGGGGAAATAAATGGGATTAAATCTGGAGTATCTGAGAGAGTTAGAGCTAAAGAAGGGGTAGCAATATTGTTGAAGGATCAGTTATGGAAGGAGAAAAGAGAATATGAATGTGAAAATTCAAGGATTATGTGGATTAAAGTAAAGGTTGGATGCGAAAAGTGGGTCATAATAAGCGTGTATGCACCTGGAGAAGAGAGGAATGTAGAGGAGAGAGAGAGATTTTGGGAGATGTTAAGTGAATGTATAGGAACTTTTGAACCAAGTGAGAGAGTAATTGTGGTAGGGGACCTGAATGCTAAAGTAGGAGAAACTTTTAGAGAGGGTGTGGTAGGTAAGCTTGGGGTGCCAGGTGTAAATGATAATGGGAGCCCTTTGAACTTTGTATAGAAAGGGGTTTAGTTATAGGTAATACATATTTTAAGAAAAAGAGGATAAGTAAGTATACAAGATATGATGTAGGGCGAAATGACAGTAGTTTGTTGGATTATGTATTGGTAGATAAAAGACTGTTGAGTAGACTTCAGGATGTACATGTTTATAGAGGGGCCACAGATATATCAGATCACTTTTTAGTTGTAGCTACACCGAGAGTAAAAGGTAGATGGGATACAAGGAGAATAGAAGCATCAGGAGATATAAACCGCTATTGGAGGATAGATGGGCTAATGAGAGCATAGGCAATGGGGTCGTAGAGGTATAGGGTAGGTTTAAAAATGTAGTGTTAGAGTGTTCAGCAGAAGTTTGTGGTTACAGGAAAGTGGGTGCAGGAGGG
Organism: Cherax quadricarinatus; assembly: GCF_038502225.1. NCBI lineage: Eukaryota > Metazoa > Arthropoda > Malacostraca > Decapoda > Parastacidae > Cherax > Cherax quadricarinatus. The sequence goes on from NC_091292.1 coordinate 58,266,025, forward strand.
AAGAGGAGCAGTTGGTGGAATGGTGATGTAAAGAGAGTAGTAAGGGAGAAAAGGTTAGCATATGAGAAGTTTTTACAAAGTAGAAGTGATGCAAGGAACGAAGAATATATGGAGAAAAAGAGAGAGGTTAAGAGAGTGGTGAAGCAATGTAAAAAGAGAGCAAATGAGAGAGTGGGCGAGATGTTATCAACAAATTTTGTTGAAAATAAGAAAAAGTTTTGGAGTAAGATTAGCAAGTTAAGGAAGCCTAGAGAACAAATGGATTTGTCAGTTAAAAATAGGAGAGGAGAGTTAGCGGTATTGGGAAGATGGAGGGAATATTTTGAGGAATTGTTAAATGTTGATGAGATAGGGAAGCTGTGATTTCGTGTATAGGGCAAGGAGGAATAACATCTTGTAGGAGTGAGGAAGAGCCAGTTGTGAGTGTGGGGGAAGTTCGTGAGGCAGTAGGTAAAATGAAAGGGGGTAAGGCAGCCGGGATTGATGGGATAAAGATAGAAATGTTAAAAGCAGGTGGGGATATAGTTTTGGAGTGGTTGATGCTATTATTTAATAAATGTATGGAAGAGGGTAAGGTACCTAGGAATTGGCAGAGAGCATGCATAGTTCCTTTGTATAAAGGCAAAGGGGACAAAAGAGAGTGCAAAAATTATAGGGGGATAAGTCTGTTGAGTATACCTGGTAAAGTGTGTGGTAGAGTTATTATTGAAAGAATTAAGAGTAAGACGGAGAATAGGATAGCAGATGAACAAGGAGGCTTTAGGAAAGATAGGGGGTGTGTGGACCAGGTGTTTACAGTGAAACATATAAGTGAACAGTATTTAGATAAGGCTAAAGAGGTTTTTGTGGCATTTATGGATTTGGAAAAGGCGTATGACGGGGTGGATAGAGGGGCAATGTGGCAGATGTTGCAGGTGTATGGTGTAGGAGGTAGGTTACTGAAAGCAGTGAAGAGTTTTTACGAGGATAGTGAGGCTCAAGTTAGAGTATGTAGGAAAGATGGAGATTATTTCCCAGTAAAAGTAGGCCTTAGACAAGGATGTGTGATGTCACCGTGGTTGTTTAATATATTTATAGATGGGGTTGTAAGAGAAGTAAATGCGAGGGTCTTGGCAAGAGGCGTGGAGTTAAAAGATAAAGAATCACACATAAAGTGGGAGTTGTCACAGTTGCTCTTTGCTGATGACACTGCTCTTGGGAGATTCTGAAGAGAAGTTGCAGAGATTGGTGGATGAATTTGGTAGGGTATGTAAAAGAAAATTAAAAGTGAATACAGGAAAGAGTAAGGTTATGAGGATAAAAAGATTAGGTGATGAAAGATTGGATATCAGATTGGAGGGAGAGTGTATGGAGGAGGTGAATGTATTCAGATATTTGGGAGTGGACGTGTCAGCGGATGGGTCTATGAAAGATGAGGTGAATTATAGAATTGATGAGGGGAAAAGGGTGAGCGGTGCACTTAGGAGTCTGTGGAGACAAAGAACTTTGTCCTTGGAGGCAAAGAGGGGAATGTATGAGAGTATAGTTTTACCAACGCTCTTATATGGATGTGAAGCATGGGTGATGAATGTTGCAGCGAGGAGAAGGCTGGAGGCAGCGGAGATGTCATGTCTGAGGGTAATGTGTGGTGTGAATATAATGCAGAGAATTCGTAGTTTGGAAGTTAGGAGGAGGTGCGGGATTGCCAAAACTGTTGTCCAGAGGGCTGAAGAAGGGTTGTTGAGGTGGTTCGGTCATGTAGAGAGAATGGAGCGAAACAGAATGACTTCAAAAGTGTATCAGTCTGTAGTGGAAGGAAGCTGGGGTAGGGGTCGGCCCAGGAAAGGTTGGAGGGAGGGGGTAAAGGAGGTTTTGTGTGCGAAGGGCTTGGACTTCCAGCGGGCATGCGTGAGCGTGTTTGATGGGAGTGAATGGAGACAAATGGTTTTTAATACTTGACGTGCTGTTGGAGTGTGAGCAAAGTAACATTTATGAAGGGGTTCAGGGAAACCGGCAAGCCGGACTTGAGTCCTGGAGATGGGAAGTACAGTGCCTGCACTCTGAAGGAGGGGTGTTAATGTTGCAGTTTAAAAACTGTAGTGTAAAGCACCCTTCTGGCATGACAGTGATAGAGTGAATGATGGTGAAAGTTTTTCTTTTTCGGGCCACCCTGCCTTGGTGGGAATCGGCCAGTGTGTTAATAAAAATAATATATATATATATATATATATATATATATATATATATATATATATATATATATATATATATATATATATATATCCCCAAATCAATTTATTATCATTGACAGTGATATAAATTGTTTTACTTTTTGGAGCAAACCTTACTTAGAAACCTCAATTAACCTAATTTAAACTAGCGTAATTTTTTTTACATAAATTGTGTTATGTATAGCTTAGGTCAGTTTAAACTTGATAATACTTAATTAGTGATGTATGTTTTTTCGTAATGCTCAGATCGATTTCTATTGATTTATGTAAAAACAAATTTTTATTCTGCTAATTCGGCAGAATTAGCAGAATTAGATGATTAAGCGAGTTCGACTTAATCAACACGACATATATATTAATAAAATATAGAATGGCAGATATTGTCGACATCCATGGTAATAAAAAGACAGTTGATGTAGAACGAATCTTTATTATGTACATATTAACAATAATACTGATATTATTATTATGAAAGTAAAATAAGTGAGCGAGTATCAAAAAGTACTAAGAAAAAATCAGAAACGATTAGATGTCTTGGGTAAAAATGATGGAAATGTAAGAGGATTACAGGAGGGGAAGCACAGGCGTGAAATCGGGTGTAATATTGGATTAAATGAGGGGAAACAGGAAGAAATGGTGAAGAGGGGAGAGCAAGGAAGACAGAAAGACTTAGTCACTTGTTGGACTTCATGAAGGAGGGTGGGAGGGAAGGAAGGCGGGAAAAGGAGGGAAGGTCTCAAAGATGACAGAATTCCTAGCTAGGGAAGGTAGCCTAGACGGACACACAGCTGGTAGTGGCAACCAGATGGTATCTCAAAAGTAGATACAGTTAAAAAACATTTTAAGTGACACAACAGTACCTTTTCCGCCGAGATAGTGACCCAAAAAGAGGAAACACATTAGCCGTCATTCTTTCAGTCACTGTTTTGCCAAAAGTGTGCTGACGTATTTCAGATGCGTCTCCCAACTGCAGCTTCCTCGCCCATCCTTCAGAAGTTGTTTCCCTGAATCCTTTCATAAATATTAACTTGCTCACTCCAACAGCATGTCAGATCACAAAAATAATTTTCCTCCGCTAATTCCCATCTATAACGTTCACACAAACTTGTTAGATGTTCAAGCCCCTAGGACTCGAATTTTTTACCCCCTCCCTCCAACCCCGACCACCCTCCTTATCTCCACACCTAATTTATACACCCTCCTAGTCCAATTTTGCTCTGATGTCACTAAATATCCAGACCACCTCAACAAACCCGTCCTCAGTCTTCTGAATTATACTTTTGTTAGCTCTACACCTCCTAATCTTCGAGCTGTGAATTTTCTGCACATTCACACTACACGTCGCCCTCTAACACCACATTTCCACGACCTTCTGCCGCCGCCTCACTGCAATCGTTTAATTTCTCTATACTTTCTCCTTAAGTCTGATATACTGGTTAGACGGACTTGACTCCTGGAGGTGGGAAGTATAATACATGCGCTCTGAAGGTGGTGATGGAGGTATTGTTGCGGTTTTTGAACTGTAGTATAGGCACGCCTCTGGCAAGGTAGTAATGGAATGAGTGGTGATGAAAACTTTCCTTCTTTTCGGATCACACTGCCTCGGTGGGCAACGGCTGGTATGTTAATAAAAAAAATCGTTGACTAGGCTTTTTTTTTTTTATGTGTTCGCTTTTAATTTCCTTCTTTTACATATCCGTCCGAATTCCTTCACAAACCTTCGCAACTTGTGTTCAGAGTCTCCCGAAAGAACCATGTCGTCGGCAAAGATCGACTGTGACTATTCCCCTTTCAATCTGATTCGATGTCTTTGAATCCCACACGTCTTCCCCCACACTTTTAGTCTCATCTATATATATGTTTAACAAACATGGTGATATGACACAACTCTGCCTAAGGCCTAATTTTACTGGAAAAATAATCTCGTCTCTCATACATAACCTAACTTAGCCTAACCTGAGCCTCAAGTATCTGAATGAAAATTTTCTACTTTTAATAACTTATATCCATTAAATTCATTTGTAACATCTGCAACATTGCTCTCCTAGATACCCTGTCATCTGTTTATTCTAACTCGATAAGAATAAAAATTTCCTCGCCTTTATCTACGTACTGTTTTCGTATATGTTTCAATGTAAACACTTGGTTTACTCTTCAGTCTCTTAATAATAGCTCTTCTATACACTTTACCCAGTATGCTTAACAAACTGTTCTCCCACTGTTCTCTTTTCCCCAGTACAAAGGAACTATGCACATTCTCTGCCGAACCTCAGTTACATTTCCTTCTTCGATGTATATATTAAGAAAATGCACCAACCCCTCCAAAACAACGCATTCATATTACCTCGTATCACTGCGACTCCAAAACCATCATTTCCCTCATTACTTATACTCTAACAAACCTTTCTCACGGTAATTGTTTATATCGTAAACCATCTCCTTTAATTTACCCACTCTTATCCCCATCTTCCTCTTATTAATTTACCTCTGTATATGCAATAAGATCACAGTAAGCAGGTAATATCACGACATACAGAACAACCACTGTGTGAGAAATCACGAAAGCGCTTGGAATTTCACTGTTTTTTCACGATGGTTGTTCTGCTAGATACCTTTTTTTTTTTTAAGGATAGTGTCACAGAGTAGATTAAGATTTATTATCTTGTTTTACTAGCTAAGAGCTATTAGCTAGCTCACCGCATTTAAAATCCTTCTTTATTACCACAAGCCGGCTCTAAGTAGGGAGATAAATATTGTAAAATACGGACACGAAAGAATAGACACAAACGTAGTAAAATGCCAATCTTTATTAACTACGTTTCTATATTACCCTTGTGGATTTAGCGCTTCGTTATGATTATAATATTGAATACGTTTCGCCCACACAGTGGGCAGTTTTAAAATTATATCGAAAGCAGTTAATATTCTTTATTTTAGTAATATTGCTTCCAACAAGGACAGTGCAATAGTCAGCAGAACTAAGAGGCAGATTTAAATGCTAATGTGTTGCTTTTTTTATAAATTTATGCCTAAATAAGGCGTTTTGATATTCCTCACAACCAGAAGTGATTTAGTAACAACAGTGTGGACCCAAGATTTCATTTGGTTGACTAAATCATTCTAGGAAGGAATAATCACAGATGAAGTGATGCTCTTGTGGAAGATACAGCTAGAGTATATTTGCTGTTTGCTGCCCGTCTTGTGGTATAGTGCACGTCCACTGGCTTGGGGAGTCATGGATGGGGACAGCATACGCCTCAGCGGAACGAGAAGGAAAGGGAGCCAGAATACATATGAGAAAGGGGAGGGAGAAGGGAGAGGTAGAACGGAAGGAAGGGGTAGTAGTCTTCTCGCTGACCGAGAAATGGAAGCAAGTGTTGAAGGCTCTGCAGAAATGACAGATCCAACTAAATTGGGTCCAGAAGAGAGACAGAACTCACCTAGAGATGGGGATAGGTATGATAAAGCTCATGGAGCAGGGAGAGAGTGACCTAGTAGCAGCCAGTGAAGAGGCGGGGCCAGGAGCTATGAATCGACCCCTGCAACCACAATTAGGTGAGTACACACACATACACACACACACCCCGCCAAATGCAAAGTCATGTAGATCGGAGAAGGGCAAAGAAGACCGCAGACAGAGTATAGGCTAGGAGGCCAAAGACTGCAAACTTCACTCAAGGAGAAAGACCTAGGAGTGAGTATAATACCGAGTACATCGCCAGAAGCACACATTAACCAGATAACTGCTGCGGCATATGGGCGCCTGGCAAACCTGAGAATAGCGTTCCGGTACCTCAGTAAGGAATCGTTCAAAAGACTATACACTGTGTACGTCAGGCCCATACTGGAGTACGCAGCACCAGTTTGGAACCCACACCTGGTTAAACACGTCAATAAATTAGAGAAAGTGCAAAGGTTTGCAACAAGGCTGGTTCCAGAGCTTAGGGGAATGTGCTATAAGAAAGGTTAAGGGAAATCGGTCTGACGACACTGGAGGACAGGAGGGTCAGCGGAGACATGATAACGAAATACAAAATACTGCGTGGAATAGATAAGGTGGACAGAGACAGGGTGTTCCAGAGATGGGGCACAGAAACAAGGGGTCACAATTGGAAGTTGAAGACTCAGATGAGTCAAAGGGATGTCAGGAAGTATTTCTAAAGCCACAGAGTTGTTAGGAAGTGGAATTGTCTGGGAAGCGATGTAGTGGAGGCAGGAACTATACATAGTTTTAAGACGAGGTATAATAAAGCTCGTGGAGCAGGGAGAGGGAGGACCCAGTAGCGGTCAGTGAAGAGGCGGTGCCACAAGCTGAGTCTCGACCCCTGCAACCACAATTAGGTGAGTACACACACACAGACCACATAACTGGTGGTCAACGGGGAGGCCAGTAGTTACTAGTACTTATGCAAGTTAAGAAACTGATGTTATGGCCTGGATATCAGTTGTACTTTCCACTAATTCATCACCCTTTATCAGAGTGCTGACATGCAAAGAAAGGCACAAACATTAAGAATATACAGGTGTACGACACAGAAGAATTCCTTTATCTTCTTGTTGTAAATCATGGCCTTCATGAGAACTCCTCTTTTTCCTTGTCAGCGGTGGTGATTCTCGTGTCTGGGCCAGAATCTGAGATTGTCGTGACAGTGTTGTTGGTTTAGCATGTGCCAGTAGAGCTACGGTAAGTATACGGTAATTGCGAGTAATCAAGTCTGGCTTAGGTTTTGAGGATGTCCATAATGAACTCGAATCCTACGCTCAAGACCTTGGTTTCACGGCTTGATAGAACCCCTACAGAAGAGGATGATGATGTCTGGTCTTCCTATGTACTTCCAGCTGCTGCGTGAGGATCTTCGGTCGAACTTCTGATCTAAGTTTCTTTCTGGCGTTCTTTGGCCCTGAAAACTGCCGTTTTCAGTCACTCATTTGTGTTCGAAATATGATGACACACTCTTGAAGGTGGTAGTAGAGTGGAGGAAGAAAGGGGCTTTCAAATTGTACGAGATGTGCAATAGATTTGAGGTACCATTTTTTGTTCACTTAAACGGAAAGTGATGTCTGTTACGAAGGTTCAGGACCAAACTTGCAGGATAAAGACTCCCCGTTGATGTTGTTGTCTTGACAGATTACATTCAAAAGGTATATAGCGACAATAATATATTTCTCCTGTATCAAATTTGTTTAAAGTGAAAAGCAGGTCCAGTCCTACTGGTTCGTCCCATGCTCGCTTTCTCTTTTGACATGCTGCGACGAGAAATTTTCCATTACCGCCTCATCAGTCTTGCTCTCTATGTTTCTGATCCCCTTGTGTGGATCCCAGCTCTCTTAGTCCTTGTGATTGAAAGCCCTTTTGACCAGTTAGGTTTCTTTGGTCTCTCTCTCTCTCTCTCTCTCTCTCTCTCTCTCTCTCTCTCTCTCTCTCTCTCTCTCTCTCTCTCTCTCTCTTTCTCTCTTTCTTTCTCTTTCTTTCTTTCTCTTTCTTTCTTTCTCTCTTTCTCTTTCTCTCTTTCTCTTTCTCTCTCTCTCTCTCTCTCTCTCTCTCTCTCTCTCTCTCTCTCTCTCTCTCTCTGTATCTCTCTGGCACTATGTGTGTGTGAGAGAGAGAGAGAGAGAGAGATTACATATTTGTAATATATTTGTAACTACAAGAGTAGAGTTATGCTCTTGGTGTCCGTTGACTAATTATTATATGAAAATAAATATTGTATTAACCATTAGGCTCCACTTTTTCTTCAGTTTAGAGCTGTGACGTCTTGTCATCTTTGTTGCAGGTGCTGACAAAGCTTCTTTATCTATTCATTCTTGTCCTTTTTATGACCTTGTTGAGGTTATTATGTCTCCTCTTACCCAGTCAGTCACCGTGAGCATTGTCAGCGTTTTCATCCTGTCGTCTAAATCACACTTGCACATATAACCCGCACATATAATGTAACTAATGACGATGTAACTAGATAATGATTCAAGTCGGACCGAAACGTCGTCATTAGTTTCAATTTCCTGTTTCATTCTTCTTCGTGTATTGTTCCAGTCACGGTATTGTGCCTTTTTATTTTTAAGTCATGCTTTTAACTCTGGTAGCCATATTTTTTTTACATCTCTGAACCTTCTCTTATCCATCTGTGTTTTTTTAGGTGTGGGCCCAACGTTTTCCAATTTTGGACAAATATGTAGTGTAAACAGCCTTATTTAAGTAATTTTCTATCGATATATTTAAATCTGTTTTACAGTTAGCTTATTACGTAATTATTTATGTGATATTCCTGCGACAATATTTTTTTTAATAATGACTCCTAGGTTTCTCTCTCTCTCTGATACATTTTAATATTTTGTTACACAGTCAACTGTATCCGTCGTGTGGCCTTGTTTTGTCTTCTATTTATATTCCATGTCAATAATTTAATGATCCATTTGCTTAATTTGTCCGCCTCATCCTACAGAAAGTATTTTTTGATATTTTACCTAACTTGGTCATCATCCGCAAGTATATTAATAAAAGTTTTTTATTTTTTTCTGTTAAAGAGTTAGGTTGTGTAAGATTAATAATTAGACACATGTGCAACATCTGGGTATCTTTGTAAACGTTTCACCATCCAGCGTTTTTTTTATATTAATTCAAGGGCATAATGGGAAGACTCTAGAGTTATATACATAATGGGAAGACTGTAGAGCTATATACATAATGGGAAGACTGTAGAGCTATATACATAATGGGAAGACTGTAGAGCTATATACATAATGGGAAGACTTTAGAGCTATATACATAATGGGAAGACTGTAGAGCTAAATACAGAAGACGAGGTAATCAGTCCCTCAGCCTTGGAGTTGGTGATGAGTACCGTAGTCTTGAAGAATGTAAATCACAGGCAGGAAGATTGGTGCTTATATACTGGCGTCAGGTGAGGGAGGTGCAGCAGACGAAGACATTGTTACTGGTAGACGGGATTCCTCACTGGAATTAGGTGACACCCGAGGGACGGGCCAGGAGTAAGCAAGAAGGTTGTGACGATGTTTTCTGTACCAGGATTCCATGATGTTGCTGTGTTAATGAATGTTATATAATACCGTCGGTATTGTATTATAACCGTTCATGTGTTAGATTAGACTGGATTGGGTTACATTGGCTGAGATTAGGTTAGGTTACAACGCGACAAAACTACAAATGTAAGATGGATGAAGAATAGTCTACCGCGCGTTCATGTCATTTCAGCTGTTGAAGACTCCCCCAACAGTCACATGTTAAACTTTTTTTTTCAACAGTGCCATGATGCCTGTGCCAGTGGTTAAGACGACGGCCAGTTAAGACACACCACTTGTGACATCTTCACATCAGGACAGTTTTGTTCTTCAAACTATTAGCATCTTTCCCTAAAAGGAAACATCTTTCACTAATTGGAATAGTTTGTGTTGACTTAAAAAAAATTGTTGGATTTTACAAATTAGTATTTAATAGAGAACTCCACGAACGTTGTCTTAAAGTCTAGATAAATACAGTCAGTGTGTGTCTCTCTGTCCAAGAGAGAGAGATAAGGTAAATAAAGAAATAAATAGAGTCAACATGAAGATAATGACTTCGGGAGGATAAGCTGGAAGTCAATTAATGGTTACTGACCATTTAATTGTACTTTTAATCTTCACCTGGACGGTTATTTAATGTATTGACTCTTATTTTTGTTTATGAGTGATTCAAGTGGAAGTGGAACTAGTGTTTTTATGGTGTGGGTTTAGTATTTTGTGGTATTTTGACCTGTTGTTGTTCCTTCCCTCCCACCTGACCTGTTGTTGTTCCTTCCCTCCCAGCTGACCTGTTGTTGTTCCTTCCCTCCCAGCTGACCTGTTGTTGTTCCTTCCCTCCCACCTGACCTGTTGTTCCTTCCCTCTCACCTGACCTGTTGTTGTTCCTTCCCTCCCACCTGACCTGTTGTTGTTCCTTCCCTCCCACCTGACCTGTTGTTGTTCCTTCCCTCCCACCTGACCTGTTGTTGTTCCTTCCCTCCCACCTGACCTGTTGTTGTTCCTTCCCTCCCACCTGACCTGTTGTTGTTCCTTCCCTCCCACCTGACCTGTTCTTCCTTCCCTCCCACCTGACCTGTTGTTGTTCCTTCCCTCCCACTTGACCTGTTGCTGTTCCTTCCCTCCCACTTGACCTGTTGTTGTTCCTTCCCTCCCACTTGACCTGTTGTTGTTCCTTCCCTCCCACCTGACCTGTTGTTGTTCCTTCCCTCCCACCTGACCTGTTGTTGTTCCTTCCCTCCCACCTGACCTGTTGTTGTTCCTTCCCTCCCACCTGACCTGTTGTTATTCCTTCCCTCCCACCTGCTCTCCCACCTGACCTGTTGTTGTTCCTTCCCTCCCACCTGACCTGTTGTTGTTCCTTCCCTCCCACCTGCCCTGTTGTTGTTCCTTCCCTCCCACCTGCCCTGTTGTTGTTCCTTCCCTCCCACCTGCCCTGTTGTTGTTCCTTCCCTCCCACCTGACCTGTTGTTGATCCTTCCCTCCCACCTGACCTGTTGTTGTTCCTTCCCTCCCACCTGACCTGTTGTTGTTCCTTCCCTCCCACCTGACCTGTTGTTGTTCCTTCGCTCCCACCTGACCTGTTGTTGTTCCTTCCCTCCCACATGACCTGTTGTTGTTCCTTCCCTCCCACCTGCCCTGTTGTTGTTCCTTCCCTTCCACCTGTTATTCCTTCCCTCCCACCTGACCTGTTGTTGTTCCTTCCCTCCCACCTGATGTTATTCCTTCCCTCCCACCTGACCTGTTGTTGTTCCTTCCCTCCCACCTGACCTGTTGTTGTTCCTTCCCTCCCACCTGACCTGTTGTTGTTCCTTCCCTCCCACCTGACCTGTTGTTGTTCCTTCCCTCCCACCTGACCTGTTGCTGTTCCTTCCCTCCCACCTGACCTGTTGTTGTTTCTTCCCTCCCACCTGACCTGTTGCTGTTCCTTCCCTCACCACCTGACCTGTTGTTGCTCCTTCCCTCCCACCTGACCTGTTGTTGTTCCTTCCCTCCCACCTGACCTGTTGTTGTTCCTTCCCTCCCACCTGACCTGTTGTTGTTCCTTCCCTCCCACCTGACCTGTTGTTGTTCCTTCCCTCCCACCTGACCTGTTGTTGTTCCTTCCCTCCCACCTGCCCTGTTGTTGTTCCTTCCCTCCCACCTGATGCTATTCCTTCCCTCCCACCTGATGTTATTCCTTCCCTCCCACCTGACCTGTTGTTGCTCCTTCCCTCCCACCTGACCTGTTGTTGTTCCTTCCCTCCCACCTGACCTGTTGTTGCTCCTTCCCTCCCACCTGACCTGTTGTTGTTCCTTCCCTCCCACTTGACCTGTTCTTGTTCCTTCCCTCCCACCTGACCTGTTGTTGTTCCTTCCCTCCCACCTGACCTGTTGTTGTTCCTTCCCTTCCACCTGACCTGTTGTTGTTCCTTCCCTCCCACCTGACCTGTTGTTGTTCCTTCCCTCCCACCTGCCATGTTGTTGTTCCTTCCCTCCCACCTATTCCTTCCCTCCCACCCTGTTGTTGTTCCTTCCCTCGCACCTGATGTTATTCCTTCCCTCCCACCTGACCTGTTGTTGCTCCTTCCCTCCCACCTGACCTGTTGTTGTTCCTTCCCTCCCACCTGACCTGTTGTTGTTCCTTCCCTCCCACCTGCCATGTTGTTGTTCCTTCCCTCCCACCTGTTATTCCTTCCCTCCCACCTGTTATTCCTTCCCTCCCACCTGACCTGTCGTTGTTCCTTCCCTCCCACCTGACTTGTTGTTGTTCCTTCCCTCCCACCTGATCTGATGTTGTTCCTTCCCTCCCACCTGACCTGTTGTTGTTCCTTCCCTCCCACCTGATCTGTTGTTGTTCCTTCCCTCCCACCACCTGTTCCTTCCCTCCCACCTGTTGTTGTTCCTTCCCTCCCTCCTGTTCCTTCCCTCCCACCTGTTGTTGTTCCTTCCCTCCCACCTGTTCCTTCCCTCCCACCTGTTGTTGTTCCTTCCCTCCCACCTGACCTGTTGTTGTTCCTTCCCTCCCACCTGACCTGTTGTTGTTCCTTCCCTCCCACCTGACCTGTTGTTGTTCCTTCCCTCCCACCTGACCTGTTGTTGTTCCTTCCCTCCCACCTGACCTGTTGTTGTTCCTTCCCTCCCACCTGACCTGTTGTTGTTCCTTCCCTCCCACTTGACCTGTTGTTGTTCCTTCCCTCCCACCTGACTTGTTGTTGACCTGTTGTTGTTCCTTCCCTCCCACCTGACCTGTTGTTGTTCCTTCCCTCCCACTTGACCTGTTGTTGTTCCTTCCCTCCCACCTGACCTGTTGTTGTTCCTTCCCTCCCACCTGACCTGTTGTTGTTCCTTCCCTCCCACTTGACCTGTTGTTGTTCCTTCCCTCCCACTTGACCTGTTGTTGTTCCTTCCCTCCCACTTGACCTGTTGTTGTTCCTTCCCTCCCACCTGTTCCTTCCCTCCCACTGACCTGTTGTTGTTCCTTCCCTCCCACCTGACCTGTTGTTGTTCCTTCCCTCTCACCTGATGTTGTTGTTCCTTCCTTCCCTCCCACCTGACCTGTTGTTGTTCCTTCCCTCCCACCTGACCTGTTGTTGTTCCTTCCCTCCCACCTGACCTGTTGTTGTTCCTTCCCTCCCACCTGACCTGTTGTTGTTCCTTCCCTCCCACCTGACCTGTTGTTGTTCCTTCCCTCCCACCTGACCTGTTGTTGTTCCTTCCCTCCCACCTGACCTGTTGTTGTTCCTTCCCTCCCACCTGACCTGTTGTTGTTCCTTCCCTCCCACCTGACCTGTTGTTGTTCCTTCCCTCCCACCTGACCTGTTGTTGTTCCTTCCCTCCCACCTGACCTGTTGTTGTTCCTTCCCTCCCACCTGACCTGTTGTTGTTCCTTCCCTCCCACCTGACCTGTTGTTGTTCCTTCCCTCCCACCTGACCTGTTGTTGTTCCTTCCCTCCCACCTGACCTGTTGTTGTTCCTTCCCTCCCACCTGACCTGTTGTTGTTCCTTCCCTCCCACCTGACCTGTTGTTATTCCTTCCCTCCCACCTGACCTGTTGTTGTTCCTTCCCTCCCACCTGACCTGTTGTTGTTCCTCCCCCACCTGACCTGTTGTTGTTCCTTCCCTCCCACCTGACCTGTTGTTGTTCCTTCCCTCCCACCTATTCCTTCCCTCCCACCTGTTGTTCCTTCCCTCCCACTTGACCTGTTGTTATTCCTTCCCTCCCACCTGACCTGTTGTTGTTCCTTCCCTCCCACCTGACCTGTTGTTGTTCCTTCCCTCCCACCTGACCTGTTGTTGTTCCTTCCCTCCCACCTGACCTGGTGTTGTGCCTTCCCTCCCACCTGTTGTTCCTTCCCTCCCATCTGACCTGTTGTTGTTCCTTCCCTCCCACCTGCCCTGTTGTTGTTCCTTCCCTCCCACCTGACCTGTTGTTGTTCCTTCCCTCCCACCTGACCTGTTGTTGTTCCTTCCCTCCCACCTGCCCTGTTGTTGTTCCTTCCCTCCCACCTGACCTGTTGTTGTTCCTTCCCTCCCACCTGACCTGTTGTTGTTCCTTCCCTCCCACCTGACCTGTTGTTGTTCCTTCCCTCCCACCTGACCTGTTGTTGTTCCTTCCCTCCCTCCTGACCTGTTGTTGCTCCTTCCCTCCCACCTGATTTGTTGTTGCTCCTTCCCTCCCACCTGACCTGTTGTTGTTCCTTCCCTCCCACCTGACCTGTTGTTGTTCCTTCCCTCCCACCTAACCTGTTGTTATTCCTTCCCTCCCACCTGATCTGTTGTTGTTCCTTCCCTCCCACCTGATCTGTTGTTGTTCCTTCCCTCCCACCTGACTTGTTGTTGTTCCTTCCCTCCCACCTGACCTGTTGCTGTTCCTTCCCTCCCACCTGACCTGTTGTTGTTCCTTCCCTCCCACCTGACCTGTTGTTGTTCCTTCCTTCCCTCCCACCTGACCTGTTGTTGTTCCTTCCCTCCCACCTGATTGTTGTTCCTTCCCTCCCACCTGACCTGTTGTTCCTTCCCTCCCACCTGACCTGTTGTTGTTCCTTCCCTCCCACCTGACCTGTTGTTATTCCTTCCCTCCCACCTGCCCTCCCACCTGACCTGTTGTTGTTCCTTCCCTCCCACCTGACCTGTTGTTGTTCCTTCCCTCCCACCTGACCTGTTGTTGTTCCTTCCCTCCCACCTGACCTGTTGTTGTTCCTTCCCTCCCACTTGACCTGTTGTTGTTCCTTCCCTCCCACATGACCTGTTGTTGTTCTTTCCCTCCCACCTTCCCTGTTGTTGTTCCGTCCCTCCCACCTGTTATTCCTTCCCTCCCACCTGTTATTCCTTCCCTCCCACCTGACCTGTCGTTGTTCCTTCCCTCCCACCTGATGTTATTCCTTCCCTCCCACCTGACCTGTTGTTGTTCCTTCCCTCCCACCTGACCTGTTGTTATTCCTTCCCTCCCACCTGCCCTCCCACCTGACCTGTTGTTGTTCCTTCCCTCCCACCTGACCTGTTGTTGTTCTTTCCCTCCCACCTGTTGTTGTTCCTTCCCTCCCACCTGATGTTATTCCTTCCCTCCCACCTGACCTGTTGTTGTTCCTTCCCTCCCACCTGACCTGTTGTTGTTCCTTCCCTCCCACCTGCCCTGTTGTTGTTCCTTCCCTCCCACCTGCCCTGTTGTTGTTCCTTCCCTCCCACCTGACCTGTTGTTGTTCCTTCCCTCCCACCACCTGTTGTTGTTCCTTCCCTCCCACCTGACCCTGTTGTTCCTTCCCTCCCACCTGACCTGTTGTTGTTCCTTCCCTCCCACCTGACCTGTTGTTGTTCCTTCCCTCCCACCTAACCTGTTGTTGCTCCTTCCCTCCCACCTGACCTGTTGTTGTTCCTTCCCTCCCACCTGACCTGTTGTTGTTCCTTCCCTCCCACCTGACCTGTTGTTGTTCCTTCCCTCCCACCTGACCTGTTGTTGTTCCTTCCCTCCCACCTGACCTGTTGTTGTTCCTTCCCTCCCACCTGACCTGTTGTTGTTCCTTCCCTCCCACCTGACCTGTTGTTGTTCCTTCCCTCCCACCTGATGTTATTCCTTCCCTCCCACCTGACCTGTTGTTGTTCCTTCCCTCCCACCTGACCTGTTGTTCCTTCCCTTCCCTCCCACCTGACCTGTTGTTGTTTCTTCCCTCCCACCTGACCTGTTGTTGTTCCTTCCCTCCCACCTGTTGTTGTTCCTTCCCTCCCACCTGTTGTTGTTCCTTCCCTCCCACCTGACCTGTTGTTGTTCCTTCCCTCCCACCTGACCTGTTGTTGTTCCTTCCCTCCCACCTGACCTGTTGTTGTTCCTTCCCTCCCACCTGACCTGTTGTTGTTCCTTCCCTCCCACCTGACCTGTTGTTGTTCCTTCCCTCCCACCTGACCTGTTGTTGTTCCTTCCCTCCCACCTGACCTGTTGTTGTTCCTTCCCTCCCACCTGACCTGTTGTTGTTCCTTCCCTCCCACCTGACCTGTTGTTGTTCCTTCCCTCCCACCTGACCTGTTGTTGTTCCTTCCCTCCCACTTGACCTGTTGTTATTCCTTCCCTCCCACCTGACCTGTTGTTGTTCCTTCCCTCCCACCTGACCTGTTGTTCCTTCCCTCCCACCTGACCTGTTGTTGTTCCTTCCCTCCCACCTGACCTGTTGTTGTTCCTTCCCTCCAACCTGACCTGTTGTTGTTCCTTCCCTCCCACCTGACCTGTTGTTGTTCCCACCTGTTGTTGTTCCTTCCCTTGTTATTCCTTCCCTCCCACCTATTCCTTCCCTCCCACCTGTTATTCCTTCCCTCCCACCTGACCTTGTTGTTCCTTCCCTCCCACCTAACCTGTTGTTGTTCCTTCCCTCCCACCTGTTGTTGTTCCTTCCCTCCCACCTGACCTGTTGTTGTTCCTTCCCTCCCACCTGACCTGTTGTTGTTCCTTCCCTCCCACCTGACCTGTTGTTGTTCCTTCCCTTTCACCTGACCTGTTGTTGTTCCTTCCCTCCCACCTGACCTGTTGTTGTTCCTTCCTTCCCACCTGACCTGTTGTTGTTCCTTCCCTCCCACCTGCCCTGTTGTTGTTCCTTCCCTCCCACCTGACCTGATTCCTTCCCTTGTTGTTATTCCTTCCCTCCCACCTGACCTGTTGTTGTTCCTTCCCTCCCACCTGACCTGTTGTTGTTCCTTCCCTCCCACCTGACCTGTTGTTGTTCCTTCCCTCCCACCTGACCTGTTGTTGTTCCTTCCCTCCCACCTGACCTGTTGTTGTTCCTTCCCTCCCACCTGATCTGTTGTTGTTCCTTCCCTCCCACCTGACTTGTTGTTGTTCCTTCCCTCCCACCTGATCTGTTGTTGTTCCTTCCCTCCCACCTGATGCTATTCCTTCCCTCCCACCTGACCTGTTGTTGTTCCTTCCCTCCCACCTGATCTGTTGTTGTTCCTTCCCTCCCACCTGACTTGTTGTTGTTCCTTCCCTCCCACCTGATCTGTTGTTGTTCCTTCCCTCCCACCTGACCTGATGTTATTCCTTCCCTCCCACCTGACCTGTTGTTGTTCCTTCCCTCCCACCTGACCTGTTGTTGTTCCTTCCCTCCCACCTGACCTGATGTTGTTCCTTCCCTCCCACCTGACCTGTTGTTGTTCCTTCCCTCCCACCTGACCTGTTGTTGTTCCTTCCCTCCCACCTGACCTGTTGTTGTTCCTTCCCTCCCACCTGACCTGTTGTTGTTCCTTCCCTCCCACCTGACCTGTTGTTGTTCCTTCCCTCCCACCTGACCTGTTGTTGTTCCTTCCCTCCCACCTGACCTGTTGTTGTTCCTTCCCTCCCACCTGACCTGTTGTTGTTCCTTCCCTCCCACCTGACCTGTTGTTGTTCCTTCCCTCCAACCTGACCTGTTGTTGTTCCTTCCCTCCCACCTGACCTGTTGTTGTTCTTTCCCTCCCACCTGTTGTTGTTCCTTCCCTCCCACCTGATGTTATTCCTTCCCTCCCACCTGACCTGTTGTTGTTCCTTCCCTCCCACCTGACCTGTTGTTGTTCCTTCCCTCCCACCTGACCTGTTGTTATTCCTTCCCTTTCACCTGACCTGTTGTTGTTCCTTCCCTCCCACCTGACCTGTTGTTGTTCCTTCCATCCCACCTGCCCTGTTGTTGTTCCTTGACCCCTTCCCCCACCTGACCTGTTGTTGTTCCTTCCCTTCCACCTGACCTGTTGTTGTTCCTTCCCTTCCACCTGACCTGTTGTTGTTCCTTCCCTTCCACCTGACCTGTTGTTGTTCCTTCCCTCCCACCTGACCTGTTGTTGTTCCTTCCCTCCCACCTGATCTGTTGTTGTTCCTTCCCTTCCTTCCCCTCCCACCTGACCTGTTGTTGTTCCTTCCCTCCCACTTGACCTGTTGTTGTTCCTTCCCTCCCACTTGACCTGTTGTTGTTCATTCCCTCCCACCTGACCTGTTGTTGTTCCTTCCTTCCCTCCCACCTGACCTGTTGTTGTTCCTTCCCTCCCACCTGACCTGTTGTTGTTCCTTCCCTCCCACCACCTGTTGTTGTTCCTTCCCTCCCACCTGACCTGTTGTTGTTCCTTCCCTCCCACCTGACCTGTTATTCCTTCCCTCCCACCTGACCTGTTATTCCTTCCCTCCCACCTGACCTGTTGTTGTTCCTTCCCTCCCACCTGATGTTATTCCTTCCCTCCCACCTGACCTGTTGTTGTTCCTTCCCTCCCACCTGACCTGTTGTTGTTCCTTCCCTCCCACCTAACCTGTTGTTGTTCCTTCCCTCCCACCTGATCTTTTGTTGTTCCTTCCCTCCCACCTGATCTGTTGTTGTTCCTTCCCTCCCACCTGATCTGTTGTTGTTCCTGCCCTCCCACCTGACCTGTTGTTGTTCCTTCCCTCCCACCTGATCTGTTGTTGTTCCTTCCCTCCCACCTGACTTGTTGTTGTTCCTTCCCTCCCACCTGATCTGTTGTTGTTCCTGCCCTCCCACCTGGCCTATTGTTGTTCCTTCCCTCCCACCTGATCTGTTGTTGTTCCTTCCCTCCCACCTGACTTGTTGTTGTTCCTTCCCTCCCACCTGATCTGTTGTTGTTCCTTCCCTCCCACCTGATGCTATTCCTTCCCTCCCACCTGACCTGTTGTTGTTCCTTCCCTCCCACCTGACCTGTTGTTGTTCCTTCCCTCCCACCTGACCTGTTGTTGTTCCTTCCCTCCCACCTGACCTGTTGTTGTTCCTTCCCTCCCACCTGACCTGTTGTTGTTCCTTCCCTCCCACCTGACCTGTTGTTGTTCCTTCCCTCCCACCTGACCTGTTGTTGTTCCTTCCCTCCCACCTGCCCTGTTGTTGTTCCTTCCCTCCCACCTGATGCTATTCCTTCCCTCCCACCTGACCTGTTGTTGTTCCTTCCCTCCCACCTGTTGTTGTTCCTTCCCTCCCACCTGACCTGTTGTTGTTCCTTCCCTCCCACCTGACCTGTTGTTGTTCCTTCCCTCCCACCTGACCTGTTGTTGTTCCTTCCCTCCCACCTGCCCTGTTGTTGTTCCTTCCCTCCCACCTGACCTGTTGTTGTTCCTTCCCTCCCACCTGACCTGTTGTTGTTCCTTCCCTCCCACCTGCCCTGTTGTTGTTCCTTCCCTCCCACCTGATGCTATTCCTTCCCTCCCACCTGACCTGTTGTTCCTTCCCTCCCACCTGATGTTATTCCTTCCCTCCCACCTGACCTGTTGTTGCTCCTTCCCTCCCACCTGACCTGTTGTTGTTCCTTCCCTCCCACCTGACCTGTTCTTGTTC